>NC_090985.1:67865690-68168720 GCF_041146395.1 Eulemur rufifrons
TAATATATCAATATTATTTTCATGATTTTGATGATTATATCTTGGTAATAAAAGATTGAAATAATATAACTATGTTCTCTGACCACAATGAAGTTAAAATAGAAATCTATAATTAAAAAATCTGGCAAAATCCTTAAATATTTTAGAAATTAATTAACACATTTACAAATAATTCATGAATCAGGAAAAAATGATAAGAAAATTATTAAAACTTTTCAAAATGAATAAGAATGAAAACAGTTACAAGTTATTAATAGTAAAATTGACAAAAGACATGAAAGAAAACCTTGCTCCATTTAACAGAAAAATCTGTTTATTAAAGAGAGTGGATTTATAATTAAAAATCTTTTTTCAAAGAAAATTCCAGATCCAAATTGCTTCACTGATAAATTCTACAAAATATAGTCAAAAGAAATAATTTAAATCTTATACAACTCTTTTGAAAATAGAGAAAGAGGTATTTCCAAATTATTTTACTAAACCAGCATAATCCTAATAACTAAACCAGAGAAAGACATTATAAGAAAATAAAGTTATAGATTAACATTTCTCCTGAATATATCAGTGGAATGAAACACTCAATAGTTTGAAGGAATCATTTGTAGATGGAAACAGTTGACTCCTTGAAGAAACTTTCACAAAAGCTGCAAAGATTTTTGAGAACAGCTTGATAAAAATAAAATTTTAAGTGGGCAAAACTAGAAGACAAAAATCAATCAGTGTGTAACAGTTCTCAGACTAGGTGATCATTTTCTTTTTGGGACTGTACCTATATCATTTATGAGAAATAATATGCGTGGTTCATGTGATTTTTAAAAATTGAAATAAAATTCATGTAAATTAATAATTTTAAAATGTACAATTCAGTGACATTTAGTATATTCACATATATATCCATCACCTTTATCTAGTTCCACAACATCTTCATCACTTTCAAAGGAAACCGTATACTCATTATGCAGTCACGCCCCATTTGTGCATTTGTGTGATATGTGCGACAGAATATTGCACACACACATTGACCAGAACAACTCGTATGGCCCCAGCTAGATGCCAGGGATCTGGAAAATGTCTTCTTGTGATGAACACCACTTTAGGGCCCAGCCTCTAAAATATCCTGCATCACGCTCCTCATTCCCTCCATTCATTTGTCCATTGACTAAATGGAGGTAATCCAGTGGAGGACCCCAAGGAAGCCTTAGGGATCATGAAGCTACATGATGGGAGTGTCTCTGTGTCACACTTAAAGAACTGTCCAGGAGAGCAGCCACTGGACTATGGCATTAGCAAAGAATAAATCTTTGTTGTGGTAAGCTTCTGGGATCTGGCAATTGTTTTTTATAGCAGATAATATTAATTACACTGACTAATACAAGAGAGTCCATGAGATCCTTAGCAAGGGAGTGATATAATCAAGTTTCTACATTAGCAAGATTATTCTAGCAGCTAAATAAAGGATGAAGTAGAGATGGAATGAGAAACATGGAAGCAGGGAGACCAGCCATGTGATTAGTGCAATAATCCAAGCAGGAAATTAAGATGTCTTGCATAGCCAGGGCAGTGAAGATGGCAAGAAGATGCAATTACAGGATAGTAACAGGACAGAGTCAGAGTGTTCAGTGATTAGTTTCATGGCTCTCAAGCAGTGGTTCTTAACCTTGGCTATACCCTAGAATCATCTGAGGAGCTTTTAACAAGGCCAACATCCAGGTTACACCTGAGATCAATTAGATCAGATTAAGTAGTGTTAAACTTGCCACGTGCTTCCAATGGAAAGCCAAGGATAAGAACCACTGGTATAATGGTCAAAAGGTGGTCTCTGGATGAGCAGTATCAGCATCACCTGGGAATCTGTTAGAACTGCAGACTCTCGTGCCCTAGGGTGAACAATCCACCTGGTTTACCTGGAACTAAAGGTTTTCCTGAGATAAAAGACTTTTCGTGCTAAAATTGGTAGTTTCAGGAAACCTGGTATGGTTGGTTACTCTAGTCTGCCACACTAGACCTGAGAGGAAAACTTCTTTTTCCAACAGACTATTATGTAAACAAATTGTAGCATGCTCATTGTGTTTTAAAAACATTCACAACATTATTATCTAATATAGTGAAACTAGCTAAAGGCTAACATTTATCTAGACATAACTTTTGATTTCTTGAATTTTAACTAGCCAAATGACAGAGTTTTAGTGATCATGCAGTTCCCCTAGTTACCTTTATGGAGACTGAGACTCAGATAAATGGCATATCCAAAGCCTCACTTTACATAGATAATGGTGTCAGGATCACACTGATGGTTCCTTCTGGGAAAGGGTTATATTTTTACTCACTTGTATCATCAATTCATAGTAATATATTTGGCATATAATAAGCTATTGTCATTCTGTTGAATGAATAAACAAATGAAGACTCTAAGATCTCTTGCCAATACTTCTTGTGCAAAACCAGACTCCTTTAAATCACATCACACTGTCCTCAGTCCCATACTTGTTAGAGGTACCCTTGTTAGCTGTTTAGTTCTCAAGGACTCAAAATTAAATTAATTCTTTCTTTCTAGTCAGCAGTCTTTCTTGGATATTGGTTTTGTCTTATTGTACTTTGCATAGTACTGATTGTCTGGGCGTTAAGCCCAGTTGGAATTAACTTGCGTTTGTTTTCTCTCTTGCACAATGCTTCAAATTTAATATAGATGTTGTCAATATACAAATTATTATTACTTCATTTGTTGCAATAAAAATGTCCCAAGGTGTAGGCACCGAGTTAACATGTCAGACCTCTGTGTTCTCTTTCTGCTTCTTACAGAATGACCCCAATACATCTGGATAAATAGTCAGCCAAGCAAACACAAACACACCCACTACAACTGGAGGTGAATTTAGAGATCAGCTTGTGGCCTCATTTTTGATACATAAGTAGAGTAATGATATACTGTGGTTTGCCTGGGAATGTTGTCCTGGTGTAATTGTTAATAATAGTGCCCTTTCATTGTTAAGAGTGTTTCCACTTGGATAATTAATTATATGGTTGCCCAACTTATGAGAAATTTGAAATCTGGAGAGTTGATGTGACCCAACCCTTAGATTAGACATGCAGTAGGTTAGTGACAGGACTGGACAGATGAAAATAGTACTTACTTCACCTCTTTATATATTAATATGATTTTCCAACAGTTAATAATGGGATGGTTTTTAGGTTCAAGTTTCAATTATAAATATCGCTATGATAATTTGAAAAAAATATAGCATGTCACCATGTCCAGTTTGGAGTCCTAGAGGATCCCACAAGAATTAGTTTCAGCTTACTGGCATTGAATCTAAAGTTCTGATTTTAAAATCCAACTTACATATAACAATCTCATGCCAGCAATAGGGTGGTGGCGAAGTGTTTGGACTCTGCAGCAAGATACCTGTGTCCACATCCCAACTTCATCAATAACGAGCTCTATGGCTTTAATTATTCCATGTCTCAGTTTTGTCATTTGTAAAACAGGGATGATGGTGATAACAATGGTACCAAATTCCTATAGTTTTTTTAGAATAAAATAATTAATTATATGTGAACTATATGCAAATCAGACTGTCGCTCGGCACATAGCAAGCACCAAGCCTGTGTCACCTCTGATCACTGTTTTCACCATTATCTCGTTACCACGAACACCCTCCCCCAACCAGCACTTCATAGTCCTGCAGTGATAAACCTTGGCCCAGATCATGTTGTTTTAAGAATCTTTTGTGCCCCTAAAAGTGAGTATCACAAAGGCAGGGGCTATGGCTTATTGATTACTGTATCCCAAGTAATCAGTATGGAAATGGCAACACAGTTGACGCTTACTGTATGCTTCTTGAGTAAGTGGATGAAAGGATGAATAGATTAATGGACCTATATAGAAGACAGATACCCTATTCCAACTTTTGCTTGTAACATCTCACCTCCTTCACTGGATCTTTTAGTGAATCCCTGATTCAGAAATGGAGAACGAGAGACAATAAAGAGGCAGTTAGGGACTTTGACACAAGGATAGCGTACCAGAGGGAATTTTCCTGCTCCTGTGGTGGTCTATTGTATATATACATAACTCTGGAATTTTAAAATTTTGTTTTCCTACATTGCCTGTAATTCTCTGAATTGGACAGTAGTTTAGATTAATAAATATCTTCTTTGGAAGAGTAGAAATACCTCTAGGGAGGGTGGAGTGTTATCTGTCGAAAACATTCATACATTTTGGTTCAATGTGATTACATTTTTCCTGATACCAGGGAAGAACATTTGCATTGAATTTACTGGAGGTGTTAGCTGCCGAGGTGGAAAAGAAGGAAGAAGGAATAAATAACTTTGGAACATGGAGTACTTCATGGATCAAGGATAAAGCCTGGATGTGTTTCTCAGATAGGCTTAGAACCTGGGGAGAGGAGAAGAAATAAAGAAGAGACATAAAAGGAGAGAGGGATATTAAAATAATAGATTTCCTTAGTTTCTGAATTTTTTTCTAGAGCCATCCCTAAACATAAGAAAGAGAAGAAAACTTTCTTTTTCTGATTTCTTTTCTCTCATAACTATGTGTACACTGTTCCCCTCATAGCATTTATAATAAATATTAGGAATAGCATAGAAACTATATATATATATATATATATACACACACACATATATATATGTAGGCAATAATGAGTCATTTATCTAAAAATTCACCTCAACATAATAAGGGAGAGACACAAATCTAAATGATTATCACCTTATCTATATCATCAAAGGAGACAAAGTTATGGCAAGTTCAAAACAACCAATTAACCAAATATTTCTAGACCTTAAGCTTCTCGGGTGCAGGAATTGAGTCTTAGTTACCACTGGATCAGCAGGTTGCAGCCCGGGGCCCACACACGTGCTCAGTGGAGTGAATGTGTGGATGAATCCGACTGTAGAATCAAGTCTGTGACACGTTTGTTCTCCCTTTCTCATTTTGCCACTCTGTTCCCTTTTCCACCTTCCTCTCGGCCTGCCTCTATCCCTTTTGTACTTAGTTCTATTTTCTGAGGTAAGAATTGTTTGAAACTTTTCACTCTAGCTTTTGTTAAGGCCACAGATTATCTGGTACCTAAGGAAGAGCTGAACAACCAATGCTAAGCCAAGGCCCCTAGAGGCCGACCCACTCCAGTGCTCTGCAAGTCAAGTCGGCTTCCTAGTTCAGCTTGGCCTTGGATCCAGATTTTTGAGAGATTCTTATTGGCTACTAGACAGTCAGTGGTTTTGCCGCTTTGAATTAGGTGCATTTCTCTGGTCCGATCAGCTGTGGGCAGGAAGGGTGCAGTCAGCTAGGCCTAGGACCACTTTGGGTTGATGGGGTGGTACTGTATCAGTGTGCTAGCACTGCTGTAAGAAGGTACTATAGACTGGGGAGCTTACATAACAGAAATTTATTTTATTCATATTTCTGAATGCTGGAAGTCTGAGATCAAGGTGTCAAGAGGGTTGGTTTCTTCCAAGGGCCATGAGGGAAGGATCTGTTCCAGGCCTCTCTCTTTGGCTTATAGATGGCTGCCTTCTCCCTGTATCTTCACCTCACCATCCCTCTGTAGGAGTCTGTGTCCAAATTTCCTCCTTCTATAAGGACATCAGTCACATTGGATTAGAACTCACCCTAATGACTTCATTTTAACTTAATTACCTCTGTGAAGATCCTTTCTCTAGAAAGGGTCATATTCTGAGGTACTGGAGGATAGAACTTCAACACTATATATATGTGTGTGTGTGTATATATGTATATGTATATATATATGTATACGTGTATATATATATTTTATTTGGTAAGGGTGGTATGGAATGGAGGGCTACAACTCAGCCCATAAAAAGAGCATACTTTAATGCAGGGGCAGGAAGCGTGAGCATCTCTGGTGTTCCTCTTTTTGAAGGCTCAACTCTATTGATTATCTAGGGAAAGTAACTTCAGTAGAAGGATATAAAGAGCAGAGAGCATTGGACATCATGCTGTGTGATTCCTTGTAAAGTGAAAACATTTATTTTCAAAACAGCTAGAAAAGACTTTTTTTTCTAAAGAGAGCCATGAAGTTCTTTTTTATCATTCTTGTCATTTGTTAAGAAGTCTATAATTGCTCCTAGCGAAGTCATCTGTGTCCCCAGTTCATTTCTGAGGTGTGTCACATATGGGGTCTAGTAATTATTCCTGACATTGGAGCCTGGCCCTTGATGTTTCAGAGAATGAAAAACCAAATCAGCATAAAAAGCTTCTTATAAGGCATACCAAATAAGCTCATGTTCGGTTTTCAATTATTCATCATCCCCAGAGCAGGGAGAATAGATGCCAGAATCACAATAGAAACAAGGAGTCCGGGGTGGGACCCACTGGTATAGAGCTATGTACACTGCAGTAGAGACAAGGGGAATGTGACAGAATAAATATGCAGTTCCAGCATCACTGTTGCTGCCTTTGAATCCTACTAGGCAACAGCAGCCCTGATCAGTGGAGTCACAGTACTCATAAACTATGCATATCACAGCAGTGCCGGACAAATATGAAAACAAAATGAGGAAAGGAAGCAGATGCAAATGAACAATTTTGGAATGCTTGGAATCTGCCTATGTACTAAAGGAAGGGTAGGAAAGTAACATTATGGGAAGTTTATCATGAACCAAGTAGAATCCAAAAGCCTAAGTACTTTCATCTGTACCCTGATGCCCTTATTTTTACCTACAAGTAAGAAATGAAGAAAATTTAATATATACACTTATATATTCACAATTCTCGTATTCACATTATCTGCTATTTAGTTTAACCCTAAATTAGGAAAAGAGTGGTTTCTACATAATAGTGGGGCCATGAACATAAAGATCAGCTTAGATGGAGCACCACCAGGTGATAGTACCTGGCATTATGTACCCTTTTTTCCTAGGGCAACAGTGACATGTAGCCACTCATAGAGTTCATTAACGCTGCAAGCCCACATGCCTCATTTGGCAGTAATAAATGAACCTGCTAACGATAAGGCTAACCCACAAGGCCTTTCTACTGAAAAATACAAGAGTTATAATTTTTTTTTTATCCTAAAGCCCTGACATTTGACAAACTATTTTATTTCTATTGAATTTTGTAAAAATATCTTAAGTACATTGGCTGAAGTTTTAAAATTCAGACAAGAAAGAGTTTAGAAAGATCTTGGAATGGAAAAGGCACTGTAAGCTTTACCAACATACAGGTAAGAACATTTCATTTCTTAATGAAAGTGTAGGAGGGAGGAAGGAGCTTATTTAATGAATAGCTCATAGTCAGAGTTTGTTCCAGGAATATGCATTTTCCCTTAAACCCATACCCATTCTATGAAGTACATTATCTTTGTGGCAGAACGTGAACATAATTGTTTAAGTATGAAAACTTAGTACTATTTTGATTTTTGTTTTTTGCTACATTGGAAAGGTGGAATGCAAATATTCCCTCCTTTCCCCCTCCTCACCCTCTACTCACTGGGAGAGTTGGAGGATTACCTTCTTCCAGTCCCTGATGAAAATGGAACCAGTTTCTTGTTTGTTTGGAGCCATTAAGGTCAAGTGGGAAACAAATGAAAGGAGCAGAGAGATTTCCCAAAGAAGCAGAGTGACTTGGAAGAAGACGGAAGAAGATGAGAGCCCACTACCCCTACCCTTCTCCTTCCTTGTCTATAAAGAAAAAGAGGGTTCCCTGGCAGCACTCCTGGGAGGCTAAAAGACCCCAGAGAAGAATGTCTGGGTGATAACGCTAGGGCCAAGAACCACAGGACCTCGTACAAATGCCCCACATTGACCAAGATGGCCTTATTGCTCCTTTCAGCTTGACTAAACTATAGACAGGTTTCTTCCTGACTTTAAATTCCTGACCTCCCTTTTCTTAGAGCATTTACTTTAGAAAACTTGCAATTGTAAGTTATTTTTCTGCCCTTTTGAAGTATAAATCTTCTTCCAGTCTTTTGCAAGTTTTATACCCCAGGAATGTCTTTCTGAAGGACCTGGGAGACATCCCTTTGAAATGTAGTCATAAAGAAAGATAGGGCCCTACCTCCAGGTCTTTGCTGGAGATTACCAAGGGTAGGAGTTTTAGCTAAGTGCCCGTTAGCAAACACTGAAGGCCAAATCACATAGACCAACCCCCCCTACTAAGTGGTCTTCCAGTATACTTTTACACTAGCTCACCCTAGCACTGAAAATGCTTCTGCTTTTTGTTCCAACAAAGACAAGTTCATCTTTCTATTGCCATAGTCTTGATGCCTACTGCCATAGTCTTGAATACAGTCTTCGTTACCTTTTTAATTTTTTTTAAGTGTAATTTTTCTTTGACAATATTCCAAGGCTAAAAGAAAAGAACAGAGAGAAGGGGCATGTGGACATCAATATGCACACTTTAGAAGTCACCTATGTGAAAAAATGATCAATAGCTAGAAAGACCCTCTTCTTAACTCTTTGACACTGAGTAAAATACAAAATACGGTACAGACTGGGAGAACTTCTGAATGACTGTGTTAAGTTCCCTATCAGTTGAGCAGAACAGGAGCTCATAGTAAAGATTCACAAAATAAAATGTTCCTTCTCACCTTCACACACATGTTCTTACTGTTGTCACTGCCATGATGCCCTATTGTTATGGACTGAGTGTTTGTATCCCCTTATATTCATATGTTGAAGCCCTACCCCCTAATGTGATGATATTTGGAGATGGAGTCTTTGGGAGGTACTTAGATTTAGATGAGGTCATGAGGGTGGGGCCCCCATGGTGGGATTAGTGACTTTATCAGAAGAGGAAGAGATAGGAGCTCACTCTCTCCACCACATGAGAACCCTCCCATAACCCAACCATGATGGCACCCTAATCTCGAACTTCCAGCCACCAGACCTGTGAAAAATAAATTTCTGTTGTTTAAGCCATGCAATCTATGGTATTTTTTCCTGGAAGCCCAAGCTAAGATGTCTAAGATCAATGGAGAGAAGCAAAGGAGGCTCAGACTGAGTTCACGGGTCAAAAGGATAGGGTGGCTCCAAGGACAGATGCCAAGAAAAATCAAGGAGATTAAGTCATGTAGTGATAGGAGAGAAATAATATCCTGGAAAAGTGCAAGAAGAGTTTATGAGAGATTACAGGTAAAACAGGAAGTGTTACAAGAGATGAGGCACAGAAATCATACTTAATTCTGGAAAATGGGCAGGGTTTTGCCTCAAATTATTTTTTAATATGTCTTGTTACTCTTGAATCATGATATCATCATCATCATCATCATCACCAACATCATAATGCTAACATCTTATGATTACTGAGGACTTTCTAAAACAGTGGGTTCCAAACACTTCTCACCATATCCACAGCTATTGCCACCACCCAGGGGCCCCTCATCCCTCCCCTAGATCATTGTAATAACCTCCCCTGTGGTATCCATGCTTGCCAATCTATGATCCATTGTCCAAAGAGGAGCAGGAGCAGTTTTAAAAAGTTGTATATTAAATAATATCACTCAACTGCTTAACGTCATCCAATGGCTTCCCATCACTCTTAAACTGAAATTCCAGTTCCTCAGTATGATCTGCTCCTTGCCCACATCTAAAGACATATTTCAGATCTCTACTTTAGAAAAGTCTTATTTGCTGTATTCCCAACACAGAATGCCTTTTCCTCAGCCTTCTCTCCTCCTTATCATTCAGTTCTCAGCTTGAACGTCCTCTTCTCAGACCAGCCTCCACTGACAATTCTGGGCAAATAGCCCAGTCACTATTCCACTGCCCTTCATTAGTACACTTCTCTTTCTCTCTCTCCGAAATTATTATTATTAATTCCCACCCTCCCAGAATCTAATGAAGCTGAGAGTTCCTTTTGTCTTTTGTGCAGTCATATTTCTCCAGTACTGGAGTGGCAGCCCAAGTAGCTTGACTGAAGCTATTCGGTTGCAAAGCAAAAGATCTGGAAGTCAAGCAAGGTTCTGATTGATCACCAAGTTTATGCAATTTAAAACCATGCTATAATCCTTCATAGTGGATCCCTGTTGCTACACTTCACAAATGTCATATGATGCTGGATCCAGACTTTTAGCATGGGATTCAAGGCTGACTCTGACCTTGTCCTGCCTATCTACCTAGCCTCATTTCTCAGCAGGTCTCTCTCCTTTTTCTCCTCTCTCTGCATGCTCCTATACACTAGCCACACCACACTGAGAACTCGTGGCTCCTCTAAAGTGCCACACACTTTCTGATTTGGATGCCTTCACACTTATCCTTCTGCCAGAAATACCATTTTCCCTCTTTCTTAGCCTGAATGAGTCTTATACACCTTACAATCTCAGGTGTAATCTCCTTTTTTCCCTATCAGGATTGGTGTGAATCTGATGCTTCTGTAGCAGATGTCTACATGAAGCAGTGCATACCTGCCCAATTTCCAATAGCCAGTGTTTGCCTCTCTTTGCCTGAAGGCCTTCTCAGGCTCACTCTCTACTTGCTCACATGCAGTTGGAGAATGCTGAGAAGCTAATGGCCTGGCACCCCACCCCAAGGTGTATGTTCTACACTATCGCCCTGACTTCCCCAGTAGGTATAAACCCAGTGGCTTACAGCAGTACCTTGCTTTATATTGCATCCTTCAATGGCTGCCTTCTCTTCCTTTCTTACTTTTTAATTTCCCAACTGGTGTTTCCTTTGCTTCCAAAGTAAATTATTTTCACTTAAATCCTTGTGGTAGGTCTGTTTCTTGGGGAAACAAAACTAAGAGAGCATCCCATTGCACTTACCACAGTGTGTTATAATTATTTGTTTGTTTTTGACCTGGCTAGAGAGCTTTCAAGATGGGGTTTGTGTTTTCTATCTGTATTCCATGCACTTAGCAGAAGCATACATCTCGTAAGCATGCAGTGGGTGTGCACCAAGTCAGTGAACAGTGCTTAATAGATACCTGCTGAGCTGAACTAGAAAATAGGATTTCTTAATCCAAGAAGGAAGGAGACAGATATTTCTCAAATGGATTGGCTTTGGGATGCTTTTCAGTTTCTTGCAGGGTTTCTTGCAATATAATTCTGTTAGTGGAGATTTATAAGATAATTTTTTTCCAACTATGCTTTTGTTCATTCCCTTGCACTGAATATCCATAATCTACAATTTGTCATCTCTCAGTGTTTTGGGCTGCTCTTTAGAAATGAATAAATATTCTGAGATTAATCTCAGAAAGACCTTTACTTTATAGCATAGCCATCACTTCAGGGTTGTGAATTTTATACTTCATTTTAATTCTGGGAAATAATGCCTTTCGTTCTATATTTTAATTTTGGTTATTGCCATTCAAATCTATTCAGAAAAAAAATTTCATAACATGGTGACTATAGTTAACAGCAATGTATCATATTTTGAAAATTGTTAAGAGTAGATTTTAAGTGTTCTTACCACAAAAGTATGTGTAGTGATACATATTAATTAACTCAGCTGACCCATTCCACAATGTACACGTGTTTCAAAATACCATATTGTACATGATAAATATATATAATTTTTATTTGCCAATTAAAATAAGTAAAATAGTAAAAATAATTCAAAGGAAATGTATTGTTTTTGGTAATAATTTTAGACCTTATTCTTTCTGGATGTTACTAGTCATTAAGCAAAGTAATTACATGTATTTCCAGCATCAACATAGCTTCTTTTAAAAAAAAAACTTAAAAATTAAAACTGAAAACCCAAGAAAATACGAAATATATCCTCAGTGTTACTCATTGAAGCAGAAATAGTCTCAAAATATGCTGTTTGTTCCCCTCTGGTGATAAACTCAAATTGCTTTCTATAAGGATTAAACTGCCCCTGCTGGAACAGATTAGCCTGTCTGATTTCCTCTTTTTATCACCGTTCACTTTCTCTGGAGTACTGGCCTTTGACTATTCCAGAAGTTTATGATTTATATATATAAGTATTTTTGAAACTTTCAAACAATTTTTTTTTGTGTGTTCCTAACTTCACTTTTGATTTTTCAACTGCTGTTTAGTAAATAGTCACTGTTCTTTTCACCCTCCCCTAATGCAAAGAGAAAGCATTCTTGTTGCACTGATGGTGGATTTGACCATGTGCCTTCCGTTGGGATGGGAGTGAATGTGATCTCCCCATGCTCACTCAAGCTTTTCCTGGGCTTCCGTGGTTTGGCTCACTTGGTCTTTTTCACTAGTGCCTCTGTATGGGAAAGTGAGGAGGGCATGCCCTAGGGTGTTGCTGCCCCTTGGACCTGAGTCCCAGAATGGCAGACAAAGGAAGTTGACCTACACATAACCTTCAGCCTGAAGTGGAGCCACGGTAGCCCATCCATAAATCTGTGAAAGAGACCTTAGTTTTTGTTGGCAGCCACTGAAATGTTTCTGGGGTTGTTTTATGTGCAGTGTCATCATCCCCAAAGCTGACAAATAGAGAAAACCTCTGTACAAATAAGAGAAACATTTAAAATTTTAACATTCAAAAGTTGGCTTCATATTTCTCAACAGTTTATTGTCTATATTCACTAGGAACAGTGGAATTCAAGAACTGATCCATAAAACATTAGTAAACATATTCAGAGCACTTTGAAAAATGTCTTAATATCAGTGAGTTTTCATTTTGTATTTCTTCCTTTCTGAAGTCTGAGCTATTATATTTGCTTACTTAAACATCCTAATGCCTCTCAATAAAACTAAATAATTTTTGACAAAATATCATAGTTTAAAAAATTACCTCTTTAGCTGTTTTCATCAGAATGGCTGTTTTTATCAGAAATTATGAGACTAATTTGTATGAGTGTAGGCTATATGCTGTGGGAGGGAGTAGAAAATTCACCTTTCCTCATATTCATAGCATTTGCACTGTGACTGACACATGGTAGGTGATTTATAAGCATTTGATTAAATTTAACTGCAGTGTCTTGATGCTATTCTATTCTGTGGTGGTTAAATGTCAGAGATCGGGGAGGTGGCATGGTAGAAAATTCAGCTACAGAGTTTCCAGACAACACCCCTATGAGTTGGCTGTGCTTTTCCTGTCATTTGTTGAAAATTACTATTTAGGCTTTATTTATTCATAAAACAAATATATGTATTGATCACCAATGTGGCCTGGGTATCTATGTTCCCTCCCCCAAAGAATTCACAGCCTAGTTGAATAGAAAATGTAAATGTGAATCTGGGAGAAAGGTAAGGGATGATCACTGAGGAGAGCATGTTTTGTTTCCTTTCTGTGCTAGGAAAGGAAATCAGTGCCATGGTAATTATCTTTGGGGAAGATGAGCTTTAAACATGTAGCTTGATTTTGCCTAAGCTAATTCTAAAGATAATTTTTCTTGACCATTCATTGCCTTTTTAGCATTTAGTAATGCTGCTAGTAATCTTAACATCTACTTGAAGAAAGGATATGAAAATATTCCATCGAATTATGAAATATTAGCACATTTTACCAAGAAATCAGAATTTGGAATAGATGCATGCAGTGCCTATTTCTCATGGAAGGACATGGCACTGTGCTAATTGACATGATCAGGGAAATGATCATTTTTTAACTAATTAATCAAGATCAAACCTTACATTTTCCTGTTGTTAGAGCTTTAAAGCTTAATTTTAACATACCTGAACTCTGTTAATTCTTGGAGGAAGAAGTCCTTATGAAATTCATCCCATTTCAGATATCAGCTTATTATGGCCTGCTGGCCAAATCCATCCACTATCTGTTTTGGTAAATAAAGTTTTATTGGAACATGGCCACACTCCTTAGTTTATGTGTTGCCTACAACTGAGACAATATGGAGTGCAAAGCCTAAAATTGTTTCCATCTGGTTCTTTATAGAAAAATGTTGTGGACCCCTGCTCTGTTAGCTATATTATGATCAGTGACAGACTCTGAATTTTCTGCTTTATTGCTTGAAATCTAACTGTTGCAGGCATTGTCTCAATTTCCATGGATTAATTCTAAATTGATAAGCAGTTAGAGTAGAGATAAAGTAATACATTATATTTATAAGCCCCGTTTGTTAGGAGATTTAAAGGACTTATACCATTTTTTTAAAATTTCAGAATATTACGGGAGTACAAATGTTTTGGTTATATGGATTGCTTTTGTACTGCTTGAGTCAAAGTTATAAGTGTGCCCATCACCCAGATAGTGTACATTGTATCTGTTAGGTATGATTTCACCCATCCCTTCCTCTCACTTCCCACCTGCCTGTTTCCGTTGAGTTTTACTTCCATCTGTGCACATGAATGCTGATCAGTTAATTCCAATTTGATAGATTTAATTTTTCTAATGGCTAAGTAGCACTCTATGGTATACATATACCACATTTTATAAATCTGTTCTTGAAGTGATGGGCACTTGGGTTGATTCCACAACTTTGCAATTGTAAATTGTTCTTGAATAAACATTTGAGTGCACGTGTCTTTTGATAAAATGACTTTTTTCCTTTGGGTAAATACGCAGTGGTGGGATTGCTGGATCAAATGATAGGTCTACTTTTAGTTCTTTGAGATTATCTCCATCTATTTTCCATAGAGGTTGTTCTACTTTTCAGTGCCACCAGCAGTGTATAAGTGTTCCTTTCTCTCCCCATCCACACGAGCATCTATTTTGGGGGGAATTTTGATAAAAGCCATTCTCACTGGGGTTAGGTGATACCTCATTGTGGTTTTGAATTGTATTTTTCTGATGATTAGTGGTGTTGAGTATTTTTTCATATGTTTATTGGCCATTTGTCTATCTTCTTTTGAAAAGCTTCTGTTCATGTCTTTTGCCCACTTTTTAGTGGGGTTCTTTGAGTTTGTCGTGATGATTTGCTTGAGTTCTTTGTGGATTTTGGTTATTAGTCCTTTATCAGATGTATAACGTGGATATTTTCTCCCACTCTGTAGGTTGTCTGTTTGCTCTGTTGATTGTTTCCTTGGCTATGCAGAAGCTTTTTAATTTAACCAAGTCCCATTTATTTATTTTTATTATTGCTGCCATGATTGCCCTTGGGGTCTTGTTCATAAATACTTTGCCTAGGCCAATATCTAGAACGATTTCTCTAACATTTTCATCTAGGATTCTTATGGTTTCATGTATTAGACTTAAGTCTGTTATCCATCTTGAATTAATTTTTGTGAGTGGTGAGAGATATGGATCCTGTTTCAATCTTCTACATGTGGCTATCTAATTTTCCCAGCACAATTTATTGAATAAGGATTCCTTTCCCAAGTGTATATTGCTGTCTACTTTGCCAAAGATCAGATGGCAATATGTGGATAGTTTTATATTTGGGTTCTCTGTTCTGTTCCATTGGTCTATGTCTCCATCTCTGGGCCAGTACCATGCTGTTTTGGTTACTATGGCCTTGTAGTATAGCTTAAAGTCTGGTAAAGTGATGCCTACAGATTTGTTCCCTGTGCTTAATGTTGCTTTGGTTATTCGTGCTCTTTTCTGTTTCCAAACGAAGCATAAAATTATTATTTCTAGATCTGATAAAAATGACATTGGTATTTTGATGGGGATTGCATTGAATCTGTAAATCACTTTAGGTAGTATGGACATTTTAGCAATGTTGATTCTGCCAATCCGTCAGCATATGTTTTTCTGTTTGTTTACATCATCTGCAATTTCTTTTGTGATTTGTAGTTCTCTTTGTAGAGATTTTTCACCTACTTGGTTAAATAAATTCCTAGGTATTTTATTTTCTTTGTAGCTATTGTGAAAGTTATTGCATCTTTGATTTGATTTTCAGCTTGACTGTTGTTGGTGTATAAGAATGCTACTGATTTGTGTACATTGATTTTGTAACCTGAGATTCTGCTGAATTTATTTATCAATTCCGGGAGTCTCTTGGTGGAATCTTTGGGGTTTTCTAGATATAAGATCATATCATCAGCAAGGAGCAATAGTGTGACCTTCTCTTTCCCCATTTGGATACCCTTGATTTCCTTCTCTTGCCTGATTGCTTTGTCTAGAACTTCCAGCACTATGTTACATAGAAGCAGTGACAGTGGGCACCCTTGTCTTGTTGCTGTTTTGAGTGGGAATGCTTTCAACTTTTCCCCATTCAGTATGATGTTGGCTGTGGGTTTGTAGTATTAATATATGGCTTTTGTAATTTTGAGATATATTACATCTATGCTTATTTTGTTAAGAGTTTTTATCATAAAAGTGTGCTGAATTTTGTCGAATGCTTTTTCTGCATCTGTTGAGATGATCATATGATCTTTGTTTTTGCTTCTTTTTATGTGGTTAATCACATTATGGATTTGTGTATGTTGAACCATCCCTGCATCCCTGGGATGAAGCCTACTTGGTCATGGTGTATTATTTTATTGATGTGCTGCTCAGTTTGGTTTGCTAGAATTTTATTGAGCATTTTTGCATCTTATTCATAAGGGATATTGGTCTATAGTTTCTTTTTTTGTTGTGTCTCTTCCTGGCTTTGATATCAAGGTGATAGTGGCTTCATAGAATGAGTTGGGGAGAATTTGTTCATTTTTGATGTTATGAAATAATTTCTGCAGTATTGGTACCAATATTTTATTGTAGGTCTGATAAAATTTAGCTGTGAATCCATCTCGTCCATGACTTTTTTTGTTAGAAGATTTTTTTATTGCTGCTTTGATTTTGTTGCTTGTAATCGGTCTGTTCAGGAATTCTATTTCTTCCTGATTGAGTCTTGGGAAGTTGTATGTTTTCAGGAATTTGTCCATTTCTTCAAGATTTTTGAGTTTATGTGCATAGGGATTTTTATAGTATTCAGAGATGATATTTTGCATTTCTGTGGTATCAGTTGTAATATCTCCTTTTTATATCTGATTGAGCTTATTTGGGTCTTTTCTATTTCTGGTTAATCTAGGAAGAGGTCTATCAATTTTGTTTATCTCTTCAAAGAACCAAATTTTTGTTTCATTAATCTTCTATTTTTTTTATTTCATTTTGTTGTGCTCTGATCTTTGTTATTTCTTTTCTTCTACTGGGTTTGGGTTTGGTTTGCTCTTCATTTTCCAGTTCCTTGAAATGATACATTAGACTGTTGATTTGTGATCTTTCTGTCTTTTTGATGTAGGTATTTAAGGCTATGATTTTTCTCCTTAGGACTGCTTTTATTGAATCACACAGATTTTGATAACTGTGTCCCCTTTGTCATTTAGTTAAGGGAATCTTTTGATTTCCACCTTAATTTCCTCCTTGACCCAATAATCATTCAGCAGTACGTTGTTTAATTTCCATGATTTTGTGTAGAACTGAGTGTTCCTGTTGGAGTTAATTTCTAATTTTACTACACTATGGTTTGAGAATATACATGGTATAATTTCTATTTTTATTAATTTGTTGAGACATGTTTTGTGGCCTAGGATGTGATCTATCTTAGAGAATGTCCCATGTGCTAATGAGGAGAATGTATATTCAGTTGTTTTTGGGTAGAATTTTCTGTAAAAGTCTGTTAGGCCCATTTGCTCTACAGTCCCATTAAGTCCAGTGTTTTTCTGCTTGGAAGATCTGTCCAGTTCTGTCAGTGGGGTGCTGAAGTCCCAAGCAATTACAATGTTGCTGTTTATCACTTTGTTTAGATCTAGTAGTGTTTGCTTTCTAAATTGGGATGTACCTGTGTTAGATGCATAAATATTTACGATTGTTATGTCTTCTTGATAAATTGCTCCCTTTACCATTATATAATGACCATCTTTGTCTTTCTTTACTACTGTTGATTTGAAGTCTATCTTATCTGATATGAGAATGGTTATACCTGCTTTCTTTTGATTTCCATTTGCATGGAATATTTTTTCCATCCCTTCACCTTGAGTTTGAATGAGTCCTTGTGGGTTATATGTGTTTCCTGGAGACAGAAGATACTTGGCTTATATTTTTTAATCCATTTAAGCCATTCACATTTATTGAAAGAATTGATAAGTGAGATGCATTTCTGTTCATACTCTTCTGTTCTGTTGGGTAGAACTTTATTGCTTTGTTTTACCTCTTGAGCCATAGCTTTTGGGTTATTTTACACTGGTGGGTTTTGTTGTTCTTATTGACGTATATTGCAGATCTGAGTACTTCCTGGAGGGCAGATCTGGTCTTGTCAAATTCCCTCAGTGTTTGCTTGCCTAAAAAAGTCTTTATTTCTCCCTCATATAAGAAACTTAGTTTTGTAGGGTACAAAATTTTAGGCTGGCCATTATTCTGTTTAAGAAGACTGAAGATGGGGCCTCAATCCCTTCTGACCTTACAAGGTCTCCGTTGAGAATCTGCAGTTAGCCTGATGAGTTTTCCTTTGTAGATTACCTGATGTTTTTTGCCTTACAGCTCACATGAGTTCCTCCTCCACGTTACTTTTGGTTAGTATGATGACTATGTGTCATGGTCATTGCCTCTTGGCGATGATTTTCCCAGGTGTCATTGAATTTCTTGTACCTGGATATCTAAATTTCTAGTAAGACCAGGCAAGTTTTCCTCAATTATTCCCTCACATAGGTTTTCTAACCCTTGTGTGTTTTTTTCTTTACCCTCAGGGATGCTTGTAATTCTTATGTTTGGTCTTTTTACATAATGCCATATTTCTTATAGGCTTTGTTCCTTCCTCTTAATTCTCTGTTCTTTATCTTCAACTGAGTTGTTTAATTTGAAGCTGTTGTCTTCAAGCTCTGAGGTTCTTTCCTCTGCTTGGTCTAGTCTATTCTTAGGACTTTCCACTGTGTTTTGTATTTCTTTGAATGAATTTTTCATTTTCAGCAGTTCTATTTGATTTTTTAAAATAATTTTATTTCTTTAGTGAATTTTTCATTCATTTCCTAACATTTTTGTGGTTTCTTTGTGTTAGTTTTCCACTTTTTCTTGTATTTCATTGAGCTTACTTATAATCCATATTTAGAATTCTTTATCTGTCATTTCAATATTCTGATTTTGGTGGTCTCCATTGCTAGAGAGCTGGCGTTCCCTTTTGAGGGTGACCCTTTGCTCTGATTCTTTGCTGATTCCTTCTCATCTGGAGCAGCTGTTACTTCTTATTTTTGGATTTTTTTTTTTTTTTTTTTTAGATAGGGCTTTTTCCTCTCCCCTGACTTGTACAGATGTGTTTGTAGCACATGTTGGGTAAGAACCTTTGACTTTGCTTAGTGGGTGCTTTGATGGTGATGTGGGTTCTGGATGGATACTTTGGTTATAGATATCCTTGGTGTGGTGGTTTTCTCAGTTGCTAGTTGTTCATAGGCTGTAGGAATGGTGAGTTTTGTGCATCTACCATGTTGTTTAATCATTCCTTCAGCAAGCCTGAAACTGTTGAGTCTATGTATTTCCACTTTGTGAAAATCTTGATGGGGAATGTATGGTTATGTGCTAAAGAAAAATGCTAGTGTATGTTGGGTGCTAGGAGGATCAAAAGATGTTTCAAATGATGATGAGTTTCTTAAATTACTTTTAACCATTTCTGTGTTTCCTTTTTGAATGCACTGTAAATGTGGATAAACAGGGAGGAAACAGGAAGAAAACTGAATTTCTTTAAAAATACCGTACAATTCATTCTTTTATTTTTCCAAAATAGTCATTTCCTGCACAGTCTGAATTTAGTCAGTTTCTATAATATCTATTGATACCTTCCCTCAATTTCTACGTTAAAGTACCTATTGTCTCTACAGGGACAATTACTAATTGTCCAGGTCATTTACATTATTCAATCTGAAAAAAGAATAAGTATGATTTTTGATTTGCTGTTTGCTCATGTTCTTGTATTTATAAGATGCTGTCATGATTACTTGACAAATCTACAAAGTGAACCACATCTGTTGGTTTTGAGCTGGCACAGCTGGAAGTTCCTTAGCTTCTGTACTAAACTTTTTATATGGGTATGATTCTTAGTTGCCTATTCTGTCTGTATTTATGCAAATTACACTGTTATTTATAAGCAAGTAAATAATCATTTCTAAGACAACATCTGCACTACTGTCTGATTATTAGACACCTGCAAAGTCAGCTTGCTCTGAATAGAAGGCCATATAGTACTTGGATCAGACCATAGCTTGAAATAAATTGCAATCATTTGTGTGCTTATTGATTTCAGTCTTAATTTGAGACATTTATTTATTAGTGATTGGTCTTAGATATTTCTTCTTTTATTTCAAAACATTTTTAGATTTTCCAAACATAAAAATTCAATGGAATGAGAACTAAAGAAAGATATAAACTTTAATTCTGGACTCACAAATCTTACCAAATATGTGACCTTGTGCCTGTGTGACTTAACCTCTCAGTTCCTCTTTCTTCATCTGTGAAGTAGAAATAATAGCACAAATATCATAGGGATATCCTGAAGATTAAATGATACATGTACACAAGCACACTGCCTGACACTTAGGTATACAATAATTATTGCTTCTCTTTCTCTGTTTTACATTTCTCTTACTGCTTCCAAAGCACAACTGCCTTTTCCTCCAGCCACCAAAAATATAAGAAAATGGGTTATAAGCAGAGTCTGGAGATAGAAAGAGGATGCTTGAGGAGATCCTAGGACAACTAGAATTAATTATTATTCAAACTCATAGTAGTTTCTTTTGGAAAACAACAAAAATTTAAGAAAAAGAAATAAACTGAAGGTAGCGGTTATATCATTTCAATACTTGAATGCCTTGCAGGTAAGAAGATGTAGCTTTGTGTGAATAAATTATTTTGAAAGACAAATGCAATGTTGGGCAGTAGTGTACCATATATCTAATTCTATCAGACATTAAAATACAATTTAGAAGTTATATTGACTTTAGTTTTATCTCTAGCCTTAATATTTCTGACAATTCAACAAGTTCACAAACATGCTTATAATGGGAAATTGGATTAAAGGAGAGTTTATATATAATAAATGTTAGCTCAGTTCACTACTTATACTGTTTAATGAGACTGATTTTATTTAATCCATCTCTTGTATTCGTCCCTTCAACAGCTGCTATCCAATTATAGTAAAATCATTACTACTTGTTTTCCTAACTACACTATTGGTCATTCCCCTATCAGCTGTGCTCCTACATCTGCCCTACTGATTAATTTATTTTCTCTCTAGTAAATGCTGACCTCTGTTCATTAGAAACAACATCTTTGGATTTGAAAGCAAAAGAGCTGTGTTCTCTTTTCTCTACCACCAATTAGTCATACAACTCTTGAGAAATTAGTCATTCTCCAAGCCTCCAATTCCTTCTTTCACTGCCCCCTTATATAATATTATAACAGAGCTATGGATTAGTTGAGGAAATGCTGGAGCAAAAGTCAGGAGACTTGAAGGTTAGCTTTGTGTTGACCTTAGACAATTTAATTAGCCCTGTTTGGCTTCAGTCCCCTCCTTTGTAAACTAGTGGGTCTCACAGGGCTATGGAACTTTAGCCCCAAAAAGGATCTTAGTGGTCATCTAGTCAACTCCCTTGCTTTGGCCACAAGGAAGATCAAAGAGCTCACATGTCACACCCAAGGTCCTGTGGCTAAAGAGTAGCAGACCATGTCTTCTGACTCCTGGGCTGAGTTGTTCTCCCTACCACCTGAGGTCCTTTCCAACTAGATTATATATTTCTAAGTATAAAATAAAAAATTATGTTTTTTTTGATATCTGGTATAAGTATGGAAATTTAAATTATAAAATATAATAATGATAATTCAGTCATCTATATTTAAGTGATTCACAGATAATAGTAAAATAGTTCTAAATTGCTTGCTATTATCCTTTCAATTTAAAAGTCGGAGATGCTGAATATTTGCAGGGTCACATCTTCCACGCCTCACCTGCTTTCTCTTTTTATATAATGGGAGAGGAGGGTGGGGCAACAGAGCCTGAAAATACTCCAGTTAGCATGTGCTGGTGTGGTTGGTGATACCCTAGAGATCAAGTATCTTTTAGTTTATGATTCTCCAGCAAGGAGACATCCTCAGATATTTGCCGGGCCATCAGGATCTCTGGTTTTACCTGGATTGGCTTCAAGGATAGACAGGGGATAAATCTGGCCTTTATGGGTTCTCTTTGACTTAGGAGGTCTGATATTCTGGGCTTACTGACTTCTTTGGAGCAAATGAGAACATACAGTATTGGGGGTTAGGCAGAACTGTCTGAGTCATCCTGGAAATGCAGTCAGGGTTGATTTAATCAACAACCAGGAGACATAAAGGCACATTTTGTGGAATTCATGCCCAAATCTTTCTTTCTCAGAATGAAAAGTTCAGAAGGACAATTTTATGCTTTCAAAGGACTATAAGACATTTAACCACGTGTTAAATTTCTGGACTAAGGTACCTTAAGTCCAGCTCCCTTATTTTGTATATGGGAAAACTAAGTGTTAGAAAGCAATAAGGTTACTTTACTGAATCAACTGGATATGGGCACTCACAGACAGAAGCAAGACCAGATTCTGGGTCTCCTTAGTCCAGTTCATTTTCCTCTAAATCACACCCAATGTGAGAAAAGAAAGCCATTATGTTGAAGGAATAAAGAATATGCTTAATGTGTGTCAGTGGATGAGTGATCCTCTAGGAAAAGTGATACAGTGAAAGATGAGAAGAACTGCAAGAGAATCAAGTATCATTGGGACAAGGCAGATGCAAATATGGAACAAACTTCCAGGCATGGGACTCTTTGGAACAAACATGTATTGAACAGATCCTGTTTCAGGAGTACATTTTGGTATAAGTTTTATCTGTGAGGCAACCACATTCTGTGTCATTGAGTAAATACTTGCAAAAAGTAAGTCCTAACTCTTGTTACTTGTCACTAATGGGTCGTGATAGAGCTTAATCCTCTCCTTCCTTTCTTTTTGTCCCTTATACTAAAAAAGCCTGGGTCTGTGTTGGGTTGGAAGCTCAGTAACAACAGAAAAAGCCATAACATTTCTTTGGCCTTCAGGGCAGGGATTCTAACTCTTAGAAAATGCAATAGATCACCAGAAGAGCTTGTTTTGAGGAAGAGCAACGTGCCTACCCAGAGATATTCTGAATGAATTCATCTGGGCTGGGGACCAGCTGTCAGCTTTTATGCATTTTGAGACAGGCTGCCCTTGGAGTGGGGTACTATTTACTTTGATCCTGTGGACAAGGACCTGAGAAAAGTAAGTTATCTTTGGCTTCAGTGAACAAAGATCAATCTTGAGTCTTAAGATTTCTTTAGAGTAATGAAAACAGAGTAAGGCAGAACACATTTACTGTATCTTACGTTCACACAAGTATTTCCCAGAGTAACTGGAGCCATCTACATTCCTAACAACTGAGCATTAAGTCTCTGAGTGATCCATGGGAAACAGGTGGAAAGCCAGGCAGTTTCCTTAATTTAGAGGATTGTACATCATTTGGTCTGCTTATTCTGGGTTCCAAAAATCTGATTAGCCTTTTATCTTTAGCAACATACTAATTCTTTATAATGACAACAACATAAAAAATCAAGAATAATCAAACTACATTCTGAGATGAGAATTATAGGCAGTTGCAGGAAACAGAAAAATGAATGTCTAAGCAAGGAATTGCAAATGAGCTTAGTGGAACTCTATCATAAACTTGCTGACTGCCTCCCTAAGGGAGTGGTAAAACCTCTTAGTAGGTATGCAGTTGTTTTTGCTGTTAGTTCTGTGGCTTTGTCTTCTCCTGCTATCTTTGTCCATTAATCCATTTTTCTCTCTCTGCCACACTGACATTTTCCCATGCCAGTCCATGCTTCAGTGCTTGTATCCATGGATTAAATTTCTAAATATCAATTATAGAGGATTCCTCAATGTCTCTGCCTACAATTGCTCAGTGGTTAGATTTTAATAAGAAATTGCTTCCCCAGTGAAGCATTAAAGCTACTTGATTTTGTCTATATGCTGACAAAATTGTATTTTTGAAAATTCTGGTTGATATTCTTTGTTCTGCCCTTTATATCCTTACCAATTTGTGGCAGGGTCTTGGGAGAATATCATCATATCCTTTATTTCATCAGAAAAAAAAATTGTACATCAAAACCTACCTGTATTTACTCTTCCATTGGTAGAATAACAACCACATGGTCATCCTTAGGAGACATCCTCTCCTTTGTAGCAGCCTGAGGCTTTCCTGTTTACTTCTGTGCTATACCTACTGTGACATAAGTGCAGTATTGTTTTTATAAATGCTGTCTTGACTCAGTTTGGAGGCCCTGGCTTGAGGCTGGTCGGTTCTACTTCTTGAGCAGCTGATTAACTCCATATCCCCAACCACCTCCCTTCTTAGTCTCTCACACTCTGGGTCACTATCCATGAGCTCTTATCACCCCAGGACCAGGGACAGCCCCTGTGCCCTAGAGCTTGGTTAAATTATTCAAACTAGCAACTCTAAACCTGTTTACCCTGCCTTGTCCATTTCGTCCCATAGAAACCACAATAAAGCTGCTTGCCACATTTCCCATCTCTGTCTCTGCATCTGGACCAACTCTGGTGCTTCCCTGAGTAGCCCTGTGTGGTGCGCTGTGTTCTCCCCGCAGAGCTGTGAGTGTAACAAAACTGTCAAACTCTTTACGGGTTCTCCCTCTTGTCTGCATCTGGCCTCACCATACCTCACCCAAGGTAACATGGTTAAAACCATAGTTTGTGCATGTTTCAAGTTTTTCTCAAATATTATACTTCTTTTCAGTAACTGAAATATATACTGAATAAGAGAAGAAAAAGGAAATGATACAGTGCAAGCAAATCTTAACAGATCTTCAAAAGATTTCAGGTAAAGATCTGAAACAATTTTACGTAAATACAATGCATGTTGGGGCAGACTATTAGAGATTACATTGATATTCACTGGGCATTTTTCAGATGGTTAGTTTTTACAGCCATGCACTGTATAACAACATTTCAGCCAACAGTGGACTGCATATATGATGTTGGTATCATAAGATTTTGATGCCGTATTTTTACTGTCCCTTTTCAGTTTAGATATGTTTAAATGCACAAATACCATTGTGTTAGAATTGCCTACAGTATTCAGTACAGCAGTAACATGCTGTACAGGTTTGTAGCCTAGGAACCACAGGCTATTCCATACAGCCTAGGTGTATAGTGGGCTATACCATCTAGGTTTGTATAAGTACACTCCATGATGTTTGCAAAATAAAAAAAAAAAAATGCCTAAAAATGCATTTCTCAGATTGTGTTCCTGTCATTAAGTGACATATGACTGCATTTCATCATTTCTATCATTTGAAGATTTACACTTCATGGTGTTAGATAAGGTCTGTAAGCTTATTCAGTACCAACTCCTTTTTTTGATAAAGCCACACCAACATACAAAACATCTAAACCTTCAATAAGGTCCAGGGAACAGAAGGTTATTTTCAGGTGACCTGAAGTCATTCAAGGATCCCAGCTTGGAAGCCTGTGGCTGTAATCTTGTAATTTATTTCAGAAACACGGTGAGTTCACTCCATCCCTGGTGTTTTTTCAGTCCTTCAGGGAACCCAGTTGTTTTCTTTAGTGTATTACAATCTGAAGTAGAATTGGGTACATTTTTTTCTGTAAATACCTTCTATGCCCTATCTATTCTCTAAACGTATGAGTGAAGCAAAGTTGGAGAAATTTTAAAAAAGGAAAAAAAGTACTAAACAAGAAGAAGGGATTATTGTTTGTTGCAGTATATTAAAAATAGTGACAAATAGTGCCTACTAAATAATGAAATATACCTAGCTATAAACTTCTGACATACATAAGAATGGTAATTAATATTCAGTTATAGCTACACTCATACTCAAAATAAAATTAAGAATTGAAATAGATTCTTTGATTAATTTACCTTATTTCCTCTTCATTCTGCCAGAGTTTTCCCAAGAGATTTTATTCTGCATTTTCCTTTGCTTGGACATCTAGTAACTGCTATGTAATTTTTTGAACAAGTTCACGAGGGACAAAAAATGTCACTAAACTTACTAGCAATAAATATTTCAAGGTATAGTTAAGAAAAAGTATTCCCCAAAGAAAACACACTATTCTGAACTTTTACTTGTAATAAAATCCATTATTTAGAACTGCCATAAATAAAGCATTTTTTAATTTATTTGAGACAAATCTTATCACTGTAGTCTTATGTGCACCTGATGGACAATTCATCAATAATTTATCTAAAAAAAGATTCCCAGTTGATGAATTCAAACTGAATTTTTCTCTCTAATTAGTTCACTGTAGAAATGGGTATTTCCTACTGTCATTGTATATTCTTGAATATGCATAAAAGGATACTGATGAAAATTACCATGACTTGCTTAGATGGCTTAACAATACTGAATGGTGGTAATTGGGCTAAATTTTTTATGCCTGGATTCATTTAATGAAGTCCTTCCTGTGCATATAAAATAAGATTCAGTTTCCAGAGTCCATATATATATATACTACACAGCTCATACCTCAAGAATCTCACTTTAAATAGTGGATCACATTGCAAGAGCAAAAAATACCATTTATTAATAGAAATGGAATATTTTATTTTTTTAAAAAATCTAACAAATATTTGATATATACCAAATAATTTATTTAACAAATGTAAGCTATGAGGCATGATCGATGGATTTAATGACTGGTTTTTAATACTTTCTTTATTTGAATTTTACAGGTCCGTCAATGGACTCTGTCTTGCATTTTTTCTATTTGGTCTGTGAGTGGGGCTGAAGCTGGAATGAGGTCCCCAAGAGATAGCTTTCTCTCTTTGTGTCTCATCTCTGACTCTTCACTGCTGCTTTCATCTCCAGCCTCACTAAAAGCCAGCCTTCTTTGTTTCCATGCCCACATAACAGAATCTGGCCATCCCACATTCCTGTGATGGCATGTCAAAGGTCCAGGCACCTGTGCAGACCAATTTCTACAAGTGTGAATCTGATTGATCTAGCTTTATTAGGGGTCCACCCCTGGACCAAACTACCACTTGCAGGGAGGTAGTATCACAGGGTCTTACCACTGTGGAGCCAGACCTGGGGATTAGAGGAAACTCCTAGACGAGGTGTATAATGAACTGAGTGGACAGCCTAAAGATATCCACAATGAAATATGTATTTTTTTTTTCATTTTCTAGTGCTTTGCTTGTAGCAATCACTTCTAGGTGAAGAACCAGAATTCCTAGCTTTTTTCAGATAGTATCTCTAAAGCAGATATTGCACATGGGTATTATTACAAATACCAGATATTTTGTTCCAGAGCTGGTTTCTCTCAAGCAGCCTTTCCATCCACTTCCTGGTTGTACAAAGTACCAGGTAGTTATACACCACTTGACTATTGGCCATCTCTTTCTAAAACCAGTTTCTGTAGGATGAGTAATGTTGGATTTTCTGTAATTTCCTAGCTTGTTCCTTTGGTGTTTGTCTTAAAACTTGCAGGCTGCAAGAAAGAAACTGCTGGGTTGTACCTACCTGGATCCTATCTTTTGGTATTTTTAAATATTGGGAGAAAAATCTTATTTCCACCCATTAGGAAAAATTCTGGTGCACTAATCTGCACCTTTATCCATAGTACAGCTAAATATAGGTAGTGGTTATGCAATAAAATTTCTAGATACAGAGAAGGAATTTTTTATTTTTCAGAGAATTTTGGGGTGGGTCAGTAAGCAGGGAGCAAGGGGTCAATTTATTTTCCAGAAAAAAATTGAGTGAAAGTGCTAGTAATATCCTGTGAACTCCACCTCAAGGCTGGGGGAACATAATAAGCCTGGCAGCAGAGAGTTATTTTAATTTCTACTTAACATACAGGGGACCCAGTGATTTCTCTTTGTGCCATTATCAACACCTCACATAACAACACTGCAGGAGAGCATAGCTGCTCAGAGCTTGTACTCTGCATCACGTAGACCTAGGCTGGAATCCTGGCTCGCTCTCTTTCTTTTTGTGTGATGTTGACCAACTTGGGTTCTTTGAGTTTGAGTTTCCCCATCTGCAAAGTATAATAGGCTTACTCTGTGCATTACATTAATGTTGGCAAGGGACTTACTACAGGATCTGGGGTCTGATTAATACTCAGCGAGACTAACATTTCCTGACTGCTTAGCACATGGCAGGCACCATTCTATGCACTTTGCATACTCATTGAATCCTCATGACAATCCTTTGAAGAAGTACTGCTATTATCCCATTTTATAGATTAGGAAATTGAGGCACAGAGAGGTTCAGAACCTCACCCACAGTAATAGTAACAAAGCCAGGCAGTCTGGCTAATATCTGTTATCTTAACACCTTGACATGCTGTCTTCTCAATGCATAATAGTTATTATTGTCAATGTCATTGTTGTTATTGTTTTTGCTGTAATTACTTGGAAATTAGAGCATTCTGCACTCACGATGAAACATCATTAACTAATTTGGGAAAGAGCATTGATGTTTACATAGGGGTAACTAAGTTTGATATATTCAGAAAATGGTATTTTATTACATTAATGTATCTGTAAATTATATGAGCATTGGTTGTATTTTCCTCTAGCTCTCATTCTGCTTCCAAAATATCCCAGAACCTTTGGAACTGTCACTGGCTACTCCAGTGCCAAAGTTGGCTGTCCTCCCCAACTGCCTTTGGCTCCTTACTTACTGCTAATTTCTGTCCTTCATCAGCATTCCTAAATCCCTTGGTGACATGCATCTCAGCCATGAAATATAGCTAGTTAACTAGGTAATCCACTAAGGTGGATTGCTTGAAAGGCTTCTAAAGAAATGGCATTTTGAAATAAGAGGACATTAACAGAAATGCTTATAATCTCAGACACTATGTTAAAGTTAAGAGATGAATTTTGGGTAGTGTAGGGGTTGGGGAAGGGAGGAAGTTTTGAGGAGTGGGAAAATGGATTCCTAATAGCCAAAATCACACTGCAGATTTTATCCTATTAGGTTATCTTGCTCGTAAAGTTGTTCCTAGATAATGACATAATCTCTGGAGCATGTATTGTAATGCTCCTTAAACATTATTTTAAGTATTTCTCATTTGACTAGCTGATGGGGTGCATTTGGCTCTTCTCATTGAGATTATTGTTTCC
Source organism: Eulemur rufifrons (assembly GCF_041146395.1). NCBI lineage: Eukaryota > Metazoa > Chordata > Mammalia > Primates > Lemuridae > Eulemur > Eulemur rufifrons. The sequence goes on from NC_090985.1 coordinate 67,894,602, forward strand.
AAGTTAGCTCTTTTTATTAAGAATTAACACTATCAAGCCTCGTTAGGAGGAGAGGGTGGGCATATGAGCTGTCACTAGTTTCTCAGTTCTTGTCAATTTACAGGAAATGTGGATTCTGAATAATAACATAATCAGGAGGAGCTTGATTAAATCAGAACTTGGACTCAGCTTTAGGTAAAAAGGTGATTTTAATGAACAGATGATAATTGTGTGTTTATGGAAATAGTGCTTTTTATAAAAAAGTTATATTTTCCATCTTAGCATTATGATGTGTTGAGGTGTGTACGATTATGGACTTACACTTAGATACACCTTTAAGAATCATTGCTAATAAGTCACCTGAAGACCACGATAGTCAATGCTTATGAGCATTTGTTGTTAATAGATAGAGACTGTGGGCATTGATGTTAAACATATTTTTCCAAATAAGTAAAGTGGGGTTCAGAGATATGAAGTGGCTCCTGCATGGACTCAGCTGTTCCATGGTCAGATCAGGAATTGAGCTCAGGTCCTGGGACAACAAGGAGTTCCGGGGCTCCTTTCAGGATGCCTTATGGAGTGGAGGCCAGCTTGCCTTGGTATCTCCCATGGCCCCTGTCTCTGTTCCATGCACGTGGTACTTGGTCTACTGTGTACATGCTTCAACTCCCTCCTTCATGTATATTTCTAGATTCATTTCTTGGCTTAGTCTGTCTGCCTCTTTGTTCCACAAGAGTACCATACTATTTGTAATTCAAAGAACACATCATAATTTTTCTCTCTTTTGAGCTTTTTTCTCACCATGTCCTCCTGACTTGGCATATCTTCCTGTGAGTCCTGACCCCCCACCCCACTCCTTTTCCTTTCTCCCTTTGTGCTATATCAATCGATCCTGTCCATCTTTTAAGATTAACTTCAGTTGCCACCTCCTCCAGGAAGCCTTATCTTATTTCCTGCAGGTATGCTAAGAATAGCTATGTTTATTTATTTAATAATAAAATAAATTACTGTATTAATATATCATGCATATTATGTAATATCCACAAGATGGAAACTATAAAAGGATGACATAAAAATAAACAGAAATAGAATTTCTTGTATTTTCTTCTCCCACCACCCCAGACTGTTATGGGTGCTTCACTTGCGAGACCACTGGTGTAGTGCAGTGGTTCTCGAATTTTAAAAAGTAACTATGTGAGGTGATAGACATATTAATTAGCTTCATTGTGGTAATCACTTCTCAATGTATATGTATATCAAAACATCACATTATATACCTTGAATGTGTATAATTTTTATTTGTCAATTAGACCTCAAGCTGAAAAAAATAAATTGGAAATACACACACACATACACACATGAATCCCTAGGAGCTCTTTGTGAAAATGTGAATTGCCGAGTTTCCCCTCAGGCACTGGACATAAGGTGGGGCCAGGAATCCATAGTTTTAGATACTCCTCAGGTGATTCCAATGCAGAGGCTTCACAGGCCACGTTTTGACAAACACTGTTCTAGAGAAAAGGAGGTGTTTGAAGCAACCACTTATGAAAATAAGAGTTCGTCTCAGGATTCTTCTGTTAGCAGGATTCCTCTTGTAATAGAAATCACATGAGCAGATGTGTATCAGTCATCTATTGCCGTGTAACAAACCATGCCAAAACTTGGTGGCTTAAAGTAAAACCTACCTTGTTTGCTCATGATTCAGTGGGTCAGCACATTGGATGGGGCCCAACTAGGTTGTTCTGCTGATCTTGCTGAGGGTCACTTATTAGAGCGGCAGTGAGCTGGCAGGTAGACAGAGAACAAGTGGTCTAGGGATCCTGAGCTGCCATATTTTATCTCTGTTCCACGTGTCCCATCTTCCTGTAGGCTAGCTTGGACTTCTTCACGTTTGTGGTTTCAGGGCAGCAAGAAAGGACAAGACTCTTCACATAAGCACTATTGAAGCCTCTGCTTCCATCATGTCTGCTGATGTCCCATTGGCCAGAGCAAGTCACATGGCTAAGCTCAGTGTCAATGAACAACTCAATCTACCAGGGTGTTAGTACATGGAGGTGTTCATCCCTGGGAGAATTGCTGTAGCAATTTATCACAACATGGATTCACTTGTATGTAGACCACTCACACCATTTAATCATTTCTTTTTAAATAAAAGTCAAATCTATAGTACAGCCGTCTCTCAGTCTCCATAAAGGATTGGTTCCACAGCCTGCCATGAATACCAAAATCCAAGGATGCTCAAGTCCCATAGTCTGTTCCGCTAAACCCATTTGCCTTTGGTCTTCACGGGTTCTGCATCCACAAATACTTTATTGTCAGTGGCTGAATCCGCAGATGCGAAACCCATGGTTATGGAGGGCCAAGTGTAATTTGGCTGACAGTATTTTACAAACAAATGTTTTTAAGAAATAACTGAGGAGACATGAATATTCTACTCCTAGCTGCTGCAAATACACATCATGGAGATGGAAAAAACATTATGACTTGGGCTAAGAAACTGACTTCTGCTTCATGTTTATTTATGAATTGGAGAAGTACAAGGTGGTTTACTCCCACTTTGGATTCTGCTGAATAGAAGCTCTTAGGTTTTCCCTGAGAGGGACCCTGATGACTGATCCTGTACCTGGGTCAGTTGACACCAGACACTAAAGACCAAAGAAGTAGTTTCCGGCACTCTCTGTGGGAGCTGACCAAGCAGGGCATCTGGGGAAAGGGGTGGTAAGAGGAGAGTGGGAAGATCACTTGATATGGGATTTGAAGCATGTTTGAGCTGATACTACGTCTATTGGGAATTGGAGGAATCAGTTAACACAGTTGGTAACACCTTAGGACTTTTAAATAAAAAAATCTTCCAGGCAAAATCAAGAGATAAAGCGTAAGTGGATTGTGAAGTAACAGGGGAAATTTAAGTCATATTAGCTAATACAGACAACCATTAGATTTTTTCATCCACATGTGCTTATTTCATCTAGAAAAATAATAAGGTAAATCTGAACACTGGCCAATCAATCCTTATTTCATAATACCTCTTTATAAACTATTGATTGTGTTAAGTATGATAGTCAAGCTCACAATATATTTAAAAGCTGAATAGTTAGTGTAGAGATCGTCCAGGATTTCTACCAGTGTTACAGTGCAACTAAGAATGCTCCAGACCACAATCTCAGGCTGAAAGAGGAGGAGAGACTCTTTTCCTTTCAAAGAGCTCTAGTACCTCTCCAAACCTCTGTATTTATTGCAGAGAAAGGCATGCAAGGTCAAAGCAAAGAACCTATGGAATGTTTGGAAAGAACAAACATTATTCTAAAGAAATCTAGTTAGTGATATGCAACATATCCATATTTATCTTGGGATTCCTTGTGACTCCTTAAGGCTACAAAGAAAAGGGCAGGGACCCAACATCAGTCACACTCCGATGCATTCCAAAGCCTGCTGTATGCAGCTGGCTGATAAGCGTTCATATCCCCAGTCCTGTTTGCAGGACTGCCAGATTTCCACCCTTCTCACAGTCCCTTTACCCAGGTCTTTATGCCTTTGCTAATATCCTCTACATCTCCCCCTTTCTTATTATGATCAAATTGTCCTTGATGGTAGGTATTGAAAGCCACATAAGCATCCAGCTTCTGCTTGTGTACAGCCGTGCAGCAAGTAATAGAAATCAATTGTTTGCAGATTGCTAGAAACAGAAAACAAGAGTATGATAATTCCAGCCATGACCCAAATTCTAATATTAAGTCCTGTAAACCATTGTTTGGGGTTTAACCAAGCAAAGCTATCTTGCAGCTTTTATAAAGTATCCGTTTGTAAATTTGAATGGAGTTGTTGTATTTGATTTTGTAGTTGATTTTCCAATTGTAGGACTTGAGATACTAAAGGACATGTGAAGGCTCCCTGAAGATCAGATTTTACCACGTTCCAAGGATAAGTGGATTTGTTATGTGGTAAGGGTGTAATGCACTGTGCGCGATATTCCCAATCACATTGTAGGCCTTGACCAGTAATAAATGCTTGTTGTTGGTCTCCGACCCGTTCTATAGCCATTTCAAGTGCTTGTAGTCTAGCCAACATGCCTTTATAAATTTTAGTTTGTTCTTGCGTTTGATGTGTAACATTTACCAGAACTGCTTCCACTACGGCTCTGCTCCATGTCAATACCGGAAAAGGTTCTTGCCATAAATTATTAACCTGGTCTTTAACCAACACTTTCTTTTGATTTAATTGATTGGAATTATGTTTTCCCAATCTACAATCTATAACAGTATAGCCATCAGCGCCAATATTAAGAAAAATTAAAGTAAATAAAGCTTTAGCTATTTGTTCTCTAGGTGACAGTCCCTTGCTCTCCCTTTTTTGTCTTAATAGATAAGTTTTTAAAGTATGGTGTGCACGTTCTACTAAAGCTTATCCAGAAGAATTATAGGGTATTCTTGTGATATGTTCAATTTTCCAAGTTTGAAGGGTAGAATTATATTTTTTCAATAAATAGCAAGGGCCTTGTCCATTTAGATAATTTTGGGTAATCCTAAAACTGTGTTAACAATAAATGTTGGATAGCATGATGGCTGGTTTCCCCAGACCAGGGTGTGGCATGAAGGAAGTCTGAATGTACATCAGTAGTAAGATGTATGTATTTGAGACGTCCAAAATAAGGTAATTGTGTAACAGTTTGCCAAATATCACTTGGCAACTGCCCTCGTGGGTTCACTCTGGGACCCGGTGTAATAGGGGATAAAGAGAATTGTTGACAATCGGGACAAGTTTTAACAAAAAGTTTTGCTTGAGCTAGAATAATGGGATAAAGTTTTTTCAATGCCTTGGTATTTTGATGAAAGAAGTCATGATCTAAGCGTGCCTGCTGAAAGGCTGTATTATTTTCGGCAAGGAGACATAATTGATTGGATACAATATTGTCTACAAAATTATTGCTGTCTGTAAGTGGCCCAGGTAAGGAGGTATGTGATCTAATATGTGTAATAAAAATTGGATGACATTGCTGAGAATAGAGCATGTAAATTAATAAAAAATCATAACAAAGTTTTGTTAGGTATGTCCTTAATGAAGGAAGTATCAAGGTTTTGTAGATCATGTACAGTGTACTGAGAATCACTAATAATTGATAAGGATGTTAGGAAAGGTATTTAGTGCTAGCATTAATGCTCCAATTTCAGCTTGTTGATTGGATTGGAAACCTTTCTTATGTAAGTAATTCCATTTGGCATCTTTGCAAGCTATAGCTGCTCTACCTGTTTTGCTAGAGCCGTCTATGAAGATGGCCTTAGCACCTGAGATAGGGGTAGATTGTAAAATATTAGACAAGGGGATAGCAATGGTTTTAAAAAATTATAATAATTTGGATGAAAAATAATGAATTAGCAATTGTCCAAGATAATCTGAGAGAGCACTTTGCCAATTTAAGTCTTGCGCTAATAAACTGTCTAAATTTTGTTGGTTTAAAGGAACATGTATGCGTGCCGGGTCATAACCCAAAAGCAGAATGCAGCGTGCCCTTCCCTTTTGTATAATATGAGCTAACATGTCTGTAATTTTATTAAAAGTTTTTTTATAAGTATGGCCTAAAAATATCCATTCTAAACAACGTAACTCAGTTATACACTGCCCTCATAGGCCAGATGGACTATGTTTAGTATTAAAGAGAAAAAGATAAATGGGATAAGATGAGTTAATTCAAGATAAGAAACAACCTTGTAATTTTTCCTCCACTAGTGATAATTCCTGTAATGCTTCTTTAGAGAGAGAGGGAGAGGAATTTAAGTCTGAGTTACCTTTTAAAGTGTCAAGTAAATGTGTTAATTCCCCTGTAGTCATACCCGGGATGGGACGTACCCAATTTATTTGTCTCAAGTGTTGTAAAAAGTTTAAAGTAAGAGATTGAGGAATACTTATTTTTGTAAATTGTGAGTGAATGCTCCTGCGTGTTACAATGTAACCTAAATATTTCCATGGAGTAGAAATTTGAACCTTTCTCGGTGCAATGTGTAACACTTGTTCACGAGTAACTTGCGTTACTTTCTTACAAGCTTGTTCAACTTCCTATGTGGTAGCTGCAGCAAGTAAGGTATCATCCATATAATGGAATAGTTTTGTATTTGGAAACATCTGTCTAACAGGCTGTAGGGCCTTATGAACAAAATATTGACAGATGGTGGGGCTATTCATTATTCCCTGAGCCAGAACTTTCCACTGCTATCTGGCTACTGATTCTTGGTGGTTGATTACAGGAACAGTAAAGGCAAATTTTTCTTTATCATCGGGATGTAGGGAAATAGTAAAGAAATAATCTTTAAGATCTATGACTATTAATGGCCACCTTTATACCCTTTCTAATATCCTCTACAGTTAGTTCGGTTAGTCAAAAGGGAAACCATCCCAATTCTTACTTTTAAAATATGTTTATTAATGGGGAAATTGGTTACATTAGGAATTGGTGAGAACTGTTCATTTAATCTTGGCTCTGAATTTTCCACCTTGCATTTTACATTTCTGTTCTTTTGAATCATTTTGAAGTCCAAGGTCACAGTGTTCTCAGTCTCTACTCTTGGTTCCAGGTTAACGACACTTGGTAAGAGAAAAGAAAATCTTTAATTTGTTTACATCAAGCACATGTATTTAATCAAGTGTCTAAATACTAAAGCTGTCTCTGTTCTAAAAGGCTTTTTTTAACCTCTCCTGTCTCTTTTCTATTTGACAAGTCCTTATTCAGTACAAAGTACTCAGTACAAAATGAAAACCATCTTGGTCACTACATAATTTATTTTATCCGTAGAGACAGCTAGACCAGAACATCTCACCTCAGAGGAGCACTATTTCACCACTTTTAAGTGGTGGAGAGCAGGGATTCAAAGCTCAGTTTGGTGCTATAGAAATCACTCCCACAAAGCCAAGAAATAGGGCACTTGAAACAAACACAGATGAAGAGGTTATTGCCTCAGAACTAATGGGCCACATTCAAGGGCAGATGCTTCCTTGGTTAGTTTTCCTTTCATAGGCTCAAATACAACCCTCAGCCACCCTCTTCCTTCATTCCTCACTCCCTGCCTTCCTTGCTTCTCTCTTCCACTGAAATCTATTTTGATCATGGTTATCCAGACTATGAATGGATGCAGTGTATGTATGTCTTAATTGATGCTGAATGCTGCATCTATGTTGATTTAGGGACTTTTCAGATGCCGAGGATACAACTGTGGAGCATTACAAAGTCCTTGTCCTCAAGGGGCTAATATTTCCTTGGGAGAGACAGATAATGTAATAATACAACAGATTGGTGAATGCTATACATCAAATAGAAACTGGACTCAGGGCATACTGCATGGTGGTTATTATTTTAGCTGCATAGCTAGGAAATGCCTTTCCGAGGAGGTGATATTTTAGCATAAACATGAATAAAATGAGAGAGAAAGTCATGTGAATCAAGGAAAAGGGAATTTCAGGCAGAGGGAACAGCAAGAGCTGAGCCTAAGATGTGAGCTTGCTTTGGTGGAGTGGAGTGAAGAGTGGTAGCCACGAATCAGATCATGTGGGGTCTTGTCGGCTGTGACAAGGAATTTAGATCTGATTCTAAATGTGAAGGGAATCATGGGAGTGACATGATCTCATTCATACTTCAACTATTTCACTTAAAATCCTCACTTTAATTATAATACAGCTATAATTTTTCTAACAATTCCTTCATGGCAGCCATTGTTTAGGTTTACATGTTATTTCATTTAATCAACCCAACAACCCTATTAGATAAATAGTATTATGTCTGTCTTAAAGATGAGGAAATGGAAGTGCAGAGGGTTTAATTAACAGGTCGTCCCTGCTAATATCTGATTCAGCTGGGATTCAAGCCCCAGACTGTCTGGCTCTGCAGCCCATGCTCATTCCACCATGGTGCTGCTTCTACTGCAGAAGGAATCTTACAGGAATTGGGTAAACAAACCCAAGGAAACATTTCAGTAAGTCAAGGATGACCTTGGTATTGATTTGTGTATTGATAGCAAGACAGGTTGGAAGGATCTTAGATTCCTAAAACTTTAGTCTTCTATACCAGCCTTGAGCTGTTTATTTCAAGAATGTTACATGGAAAATAAAATAAGTTTCTGCCTTATTTTGGAGGTCTCTATAACAACTGCAGAGTCTAGATTCTAAATAATACAGAGCACAACTACCTTGAGAACATGGCTCCCATTTTGTATAACTCTCCCTTACCATCCACAATTATCATACACTGTTCTTTACATTGTAGGTGTTAAGTGTTTTTTAAAAACATGTAAGTATATTTTTAAAACATTCATTTCTATTTTTGTCAAAGTCCCACATATACATAAGTTTACACATCACATACTATTAGGCTCATCGTGAAAATAGCAGTCTTCTGCCTCCATCTTCTCACCAGCCTGCTCCCAACTCCATGCCTCATGTCCCAAAGGTAAATCCTTCTATTAATAATTCTTTCAAATGTTTTTCTTGGGCTTTCATCTCCATGTTTCCAAATAATATATTTACACTGCTAATTATTAATGTTTTAGTTGAAAGGTAAGGATGTAGTTCTTTTATATTCTTTCTCTCTCTCTCTCTCACTCTCTCTCTCGCTCTCTCTCTCTCGCACACACACACAGATTTTTTTCTCACATTCAGCATTTACATTATTTCATAAATTATACTGTCCTATAGTCATAGTAAGGCTGTCCATTCCAAATACATCCTAAAATCTACCTATTAAAATATTTCTCATCCCTGGCCCAAGGCACCCTCATTACCCACATTTTTACAATAGCCTACTCACTGGTCTGTTTCTGCCTTTTTCTACCTACTGAAAATTTTCCACATTACAGTCAAAGTGAGCTTTAAAACTCTTAGGTCCTGGCAGTCTTGCTCAAAGCCCCCCAATAGCTTCCCATTCATTCAAAGCAAGATACAGGGCCTTGCCATGGCCTTTAGGGTCCCAGCTGGAGCACTGCCTGCCACACCCACGTTCCAATGGTCTCACATCATTTCTGCCACTCTCACCAATCTTCTTCAGCCACAGTGGCCCCCTTGCTAGTTCTTAACAATGCCAACTGGGTTGCCCCCTCAAGGCCTTTATACTTATTTCCTTTTCTGGCAGCCTCTTCCTTCAGATGTCCATGGCTCAATCCCTCACAACCTTCAAGTCTCAGGGCAAATGCACACTTCATATAAAATATACTTCCTTCCCCATGGCATGCTTTTCCGCCTCATCTTGCTTTACTTTTCTTTGATCTACTAGATAGTTAGTTGATATTTGTTTATTGTCTGTATTCACACACTTTAGTTAGCTCCCTGTGAGTAATGACATTGTTTTTCCACTGAAACAAAGCTTGGCACATAATAGGCGCTACTTACTTATTTGTTGAAAGAATGAATTTCTCATATTTGAGCCACATAGTACACTACTATTAATTTTATTTCTTATGGAACTGTTTGTCTGCCTTAATACCACTTTTGTTAGATTGTTTAGTTTTCTATGTATTTAATCAACTTAGGCTAAATTATGCTGAAGAAACACCCCCCAAATCTGAGAAGTTTATAGCAACAAAGGCTTATTTCTTGCTTTGTTTTTTTCTACTTCAGGATGGCTGCCGGTCTCATTGGGTTCGCCTTTTCTAGGACCCAGGAAGAAGGAGCAGTCTTTATCCAGGGCCTGCAGGCCTCCTGGCAGAAAGAAAAGAATAAATGGAAAAATCCACTTCCATTCAGAAGTGGCTATGCCAATTTTTCTCTCATTCCATTGGACAGGGCAGGTCACATGGCCATCCCTGACATCAATGATTCAGAAAATATACCCTTCCCATAGAGAAGAGTAGTAGGGAGACACAGCAAATATTTTTGAACAAATAATGCATTCCAACACAGCATTAGCACTTCTTTCCCAAACTCTCTCAATGGGTTAACTCAGCGGCTAATTTTCTTTTGGAGGCATTCCTCCTGGAGCATCTTTTCTCCAGGGTGGGCTCTGAACTCTGTAGGCCTGGCACCCATACATCGTCCTAAACTTCACTGTCATCCCGGGAATTTTCTTTTCCTCTTTCCCACACCTGATCCTCTAGCTCCTACTCTTCCTCCTTCTTTGTGTCCTCTCTCATCTTGGGGGAACACATCTTCCAGTTGCTTCCTGAGAAAAAAAATTTGTCCTCAGCAATAAATGTTTTAGACCTTTTATTTTTGTTAAGTTAATGTTTTTGCTTTACCTTCACACATCATACCTCTAGGTCATAAGTCATTTTGCCTAAGAATATTGTCTAAGAATTGTAAATTCTAGGATGGAAATAATTTTGCCTGAGTATTTTGAAGGCATTACTCCATTTACTTCTATTAACAGCATCCACGGTTGAGCAACACCTGAGGGCATTCCCATATTGAAGTTTTAAATGTTTTCCTCTCATCCCCTCACCCCCAACAAGATTTTAGGATTTTTTTTCTTTATTCCTGTTGTTTGGGAAATTCATGTTAAGGTACTATAATCATCAGGTTTGTTCAGGAATATAGAATCAAGTATTCTGGATTTTCTAGATATTTCTAGATATTTCCAGTAGGAAGAGGTCTAATACAGCAAGTTATCAGTTTACACAACCTTGAAAAACTGGGGAGTGAAGTTGAGTAAGTGCAGGTCCCTCAGGAAGATGGCAGGTATTGATCTCAGCTTTCTGTAGCACCACAGTGGATGGTTCTCAAGGAATCCAAAGCTGTGGGGAAAACGCCACATTCACCAATACTCAGGAGCCTCCCCACAGCTGCTGCCACAAATAATAGTTTTTCCTTCTCTTCTGCCTCCCAAAGCTCTCATGTGTGCTTCTCACTGGCAAAAATTTAGTTGAAATCCTGAGGTAAGGAAGCATGGGAAATATAATTTCCAGATTCTATGCCCATAGTAGTGGAATGAATTAAGAAAGATGGGCATGATCCTGTACACAGGTTGCCTTGATTCAGGTCTTTATTTACTCTACTTGCACTTGGTGGGCTTTTCCAATCCAGACACTCATGCCATAGGAAATTTTTATTGAATTCCTTATTTGATAACTTTCTCACTTTTTTTGGTTATATCTTTTAGGAAATTGTATCAATCAATTGTTGAAATTACTGGAGTGCTTCATTTTCTTAAGCTTACTGTCCTCTTTTCCATCTCTTTCTTTCTTTCTTTCTTTTCTTTTTTTTTTTTAAAGAGACAGGGTCTCACCCTGTTGCCCAGGCTGGAGTGCTATGGTATGATCATAGTTCACTGCAGCCTTGAACTCCTGGGCTGAAGCAATACTACTGCATTGGCCTCCCAAGTAGCTGGATTGGAGGCATGTGCCACTACACCTGGCTAATTTTTAAAATTTTTTTGTAGAGATGGTGTTTCACTATGTTGTCCAGGGTGGTCTTGAAGTCTTGGTTGGCCTCAAGTGATCCTCCTGCTTCAGCCTCCCAAAATGCTGGAATTACAGGTGTGAGCTACCACACCCAGCCATCTTTTTCTTTATATTCTATTTTTTTAAAGAGATTTCTATTGTATCTCTTGAATTTTCACTTTATTGAATTTTCAAATTTTCTGGTAATATATATATTTTCTGGTAATATATTTTGATAATATCTATATAACAATATATAGATATTTAATATAATTTTATGTATTTATTATAATAGATTATATATATTTATAGCATAAACACACATAAATTATATCTATTAATATAATTTACTATAACTATATAATTTATAATATATTTGTATTATACATAAACATAATAAAAACATTATTATTATATATGTAGTATATACTCATATATATTTAATTTGCAAGGGCAATTTTATGTTCTTATTCTTTCTTTTAAGTAGTATTCACTTCTTGTTTCATTAAGTATATTTATTATAGCTTTTCTTAAAGTTTTGCTTTCGTTCTGTAAATTATCTCTGTTTCCTCTTTGTAGGTGCTATTCATGAATATGTCCATATTTCTGCTTTCAAAGGACATAGGAATGTGGTGCTTTCGGGCCCTTCATTGCTGGATGCACTTGTGTGATTACTTCAGGCCAACAATGCTGAGCAGAAGGAGCTTTCAGGCCAGAGAAGTTCACCGCCCATTCGAGCCCCTCCAGAGTTATTTCCCCTGTTTCTGTCATGGTGATTGGCCAGGATCGAGGGAATGGTTGCACTATGAATCTAGGTCACTGAGTAACTGTGATGCGCAGAGCCCGCCTGTCAAACCATGGTGAGCACATAGCAGGACAGAAAACCCAGTTGTGGTTTTTGTACCACTGAAAGCGTGAAGTTGTTCTGTAGCATAAGCTGCCTAGCCTCCATACCTGGGAGAGGTTCTCAGTTTGTTCATTTTGGTTTTATCTTTCAGATTACAGAAATTTCTCAAACTCCTGATGATCCTTGGCTATTCTTTCACATTTGAGAGTGAGACTCTAAACAGGTGACGCAGACTTGGTGGACATGGGCTGGCCTTTCCCTAGGATGGTGGCACAGAGATGTGGCTACATGTGCATGCCTTTGACCTTTGACCTGATACCAGGTTGGCTGGTATCTCCAGAGGAATTCTCCAACATTTTACCTGGTGCTGAAGAGGAGGTGAGAAGGAGAAACCTGGATTCTAGCTTTTTGAAAACCAAGATGGGGAAAAAATTTGGAGTTCTCACTCTGAAATTGGTAGATTGCTCTCCACTTTCCCTGTTTTCAGCCTGACTTCTCACCCTTTCCCTCTGCTCTGCCTGGTGTTCCCAAGTCTGGAGTCTCTCTTGTTTATTCGAGAGAATAAACCTCCTCTCTCCTACTAGGGTTGGCAAGGGATTTGTTATATGGGTGCACGGGATAAGGGATAGGATATTGGGTTCTAACTTTTTGATATATAAATTTTTAATCAGTTCTCTTATCTTTAGTTCTACCCTAATCCCCAAAGTCTTCTCAATTTACCTGGCACACCAAAATCCAGCTATCATCTCCTGCAGAACATTTCAGTTTTTTATCTCTGAAAAAGCTATTAACATTTCTTGTTTGTTGTTATTTCCTCTCTTATTCTCATTGCCTTTGTGGATTTATACCATTTTAGATTTATTTTTTACTCCTTTGTTAGTGTTATTTAAGGAAGAAATGGAAATAATGGTGTTCAGTCTTACATTTTTAACCAGATACCCTTAACAAATATGTGCTCTTGTTAGTTAAACTTGACTTAAAGCTTCCATTAGTCTTCTACAAAATCAGAGCTCCATTTGCATGTTATGCCATCCAGCTGTTTCTATGCCATAATTACTATTGCTGGATTATTAAACGATATAGCAGAAGGAAAAAAGTTTTGTTGAGTGACATTCTATGACAGGCACTTTGTTATATACTTTATTTTTTATTGCGATATAATTCACATACCATAAAATTCACCCTTTTAAAATTTAAAAATGTATATGTAAAGTATAAAATCTAGTGTTTTCTATTAATAGTATATCTACAAAATTGTGCGACCTGCTATGCACATTTCACAAACTTTGTTTTATTTAATCCTATCAATCTTAACAGCAGCTAGTGTTAACATCATTTTTGTAACAAGCACACTGAATGAGGTTCAAAGAGACTAAATAGCAGTAGCTTGCCCGAAGCCTTACGTGTAGGACGGACGGGTTCGGTATTTGAAATGAAGTCTGTCTCCAAAGTCCAAGCTTTTCTCACTCACTCATTCGCTCACTCAAAAAATAGTGAGTTTTCATCATGTTCTTAACTGTACCACTGAGGCTTGAGAGGTATTAAACTCTCTCTGTTTAGTTTTCTCATTCACATAATGGAAAAAATAATAACTAGCACCACACTTTTCCATTTGTATTGGACTATTTTTCTGAGCTCCTTCACATATATTACCTAACTTGATTCAAATGGATATAATGGGAATTTAATATGTAGCACTAAGCAAATGTAATAAAATTCATATCTATGTAAATTAAATAAAAGATAATATAGTTAAATGGAATTTTAGATAGATTCATGCAAAATTATGTCTTCATCTCTATTTCTGGAGGACCATAGGTCAGGGACCTTATACTCTTTTATAAAATTCATCTAAAACCAGGCTGAGAGTAAGGAGTTCTGACTCTGTTATAAAGGTTTGGAGTGTAGACTGAAAGTTCTCACAATATAATATGTAGTGTAATCTTTATTTTTTGATAACTTTTACACATTTTACAGATAATCCCATGATATTACTTTCTGAGAGTTTTATTTCAAAAACTCCTGTTCATTCGTTAATGTGTATCATCGAGGAAGGAGCACATAATCCCAATGTGCCACTATTCCCTGGACATATTGCAGTCATGGTAACCAAGTATGGCATTAGAGCTACCGATGTTATATTTGCTGTACTTGACCTATGACCCTCTTTCTGTTAGGAGGAGTGCCATCAGTTATGCCATCAGTTTCTCTTATCAAAAATGTCTGTTGGAGAGAATGAGAAGGCCTCCTATCCCCCTACCTCTGAAAAATAAATGACTAAATATTATTGATGAAAATGGAACATCTTCTGATTTGAGTAAGCTTACAATAGGAACTGAAATGATCAATGTATATCAGTGGCTCTCAAACGTGGTCCTCAGACCAGCAGCATCAGAATCACCTGGGAATTTGTTAGGAATGGAAACTCGTGGTTGGCCCCAGACTTACGGAATCAGACACCATGGAGGTGGGTACAACAATCTAATTTGACAGTCCCTCCAGCATAGTGACTCTTATGCCTGATAAAGTTTGAGACTTGTTCTGTAGAATAATGTGAAGATGACAACACAAGGATAAAAAATAATCACACAGAGACCACAATATATTCAAGTTATTTTTGGGCAGTGCTCTAGAGTATAATCATAAGATAATCGAGCCTGAATGGAACTCAAGGACATATTTGATCCCAGCCTTTGCATGAAGTCAGACAGATGTCTAAACAAAAAAGAACAGATTTCTATTCTCTTACTGATGTAAGGAACGGAGACTTTTACATTATTTTCATATCTACCTTATACTAGGTATCATGGGGATTAGAAAAACCTGGTAAAATCCAATTTATAACTCAAGGAGTAATACACAGGAGACGGAACCAAAGGGAAAACAACAAAGTTGCTACTTATGAACTGTATTCTAGGTTATGAGAATCAATAACTTCTTCCTCACATCTACTGCTCTCTTTTATATTTTAACTTTCTCTCTTGGAGAACCATCAGAGCTTCAATGTGAAAATGTTTTAAATGGATATAGACCAATTGTCCTTGTTTGAATGTTTGCTAGAATGAACTACTGGTGATCACAAACTAGAAGTTTTCTGTGAGCTCATTTGAGCTGTATATCATGCCCAGATTTATTTAATGTACTTCTTTAAATTATAATGCAATATGTATTCATTATTGCATCTTTGGAAAATACAGAAAGTTTATGGAAAAGAAGTTAATTGTAAGGCTCCCAGAGATAACCAGTATTAATACTTCACATATAATCTTCCAGTCTTTTATCTAGGCATTTTGATGGAATTGACATTATATGGTACTCATAATTTTATATTTTTTGGTTAATTAACCCAGCTCATATATAATAAATATTTTCTTATGTTATTAAGAAATCTTCAAAATCATTAATACAATCACATAATATGCTAACATAAACATATACCATGATTTACTTATGTATTTGTAATTTGGGCAATTGGAATTATTTCTTTTTTTTTCTTTTTGCTATTACATATAAGTCTCTAATGAACATGCTTGCACATAAATCTGTGTCTAAACTTCTGGTCATTTCCATTGAATGTTTTCCCAAAAGTAGAATTATTAGGCCTAAGACCATCAATATCTTAAAAAAAGCTTTTGATACTTTTTGCTAATTTTCTCCTACAATGTTGTATTAATTTATTTGCTTGCAGGCATTTCTTGAGAGGGCCTGTCTCATTTTCCTTCATCAGCAAGGTTTTCATCCTGTTTTAATTATAAGTAAAAGATGTTATTTCTTTGTTACTTTAATACGCATTCATTTCATTACTAATTAGGTTGAACATATATTTTAATATTTATTAACCATTTGTATTTGCTTTCTAAAAAACTCTTTTTTCATTTTTTTTTTTTTTTGTCCATTTATCTATTAGGGTCTGAGTGCTTTTCTTATTGATTTTTTGAGCTGTTTTTCAAAGATTTTTTTTCCCTGTTAAGAGTATTGAGATTTAGGTCTATATTAAATAACACTAATAAAAATGGGAACCACCAAGTATAAGCCCAGGCAAAATTCAGTATAAAGAGTTGTTTGCAGTGAGCATCTGCTCCAGACTGGATGGTACTCTCTGCATCCTGTGCTGAAATCAGACATCTGTTCACCTATCAGGCCTCTGTCTCCCACAACCTCTGTCACAATCCTCCACCAACACCTGTCGTGTTGCCTTCTCGGCATCTTTGATCCATCAATTTTATTTCTCTCTTGCTAAGCCACTGTCAGCTATCACCTAGACCATTGCAAGACCCTCCTGATTCCTGGAATTTTATCTTCCCCCAATTTAATGGAAATTTGATTCTATCCCCTCCTCTGCTCAAACTTAAAGCCTTTCAGTGTTTAGCTATTGTCCTTAGGATTAAGGAAAAGTCCTGTAACATGGACTGTGTCTCTCTTCTCTAGTTTCATGCAGTACCAGGTTTCCCCTTCCTCTCAGCTCCACCACCAGTCATCTTTGAGTTCTTGTATATTACCATGTCTTCTTTGGCTATATAGGGCCTTTGCCCAGGTTTGTCCCTTTCCCTGGAGTGATAGCATGCCTCCCCCAACCTAGCTGACTCCTAGTCTTCCACAGCTTTCAGGTCTCAGCTCAAACTTTTTATTAATATTACAATTCTCCATAGTGTCCCAGACCTGAACATCTAGGTTAGGCTCCTTTGAAGTGTGCATTCAGATACCTTAAAGAACAAAAAGTAAAACTACTGTTTGATCCAGCAATCCCTCTACTGGGCATCTACCCAAAGGAAAAAAAGACATTCTGTTATGAAGCCAACTGTACTTGAATGTTTATAGCAGCACAATTCACAATTGCAAAGATGTGGAAACAACCCAAGTGCCTATCGATACATGAGTGGATTAATAAAATGTGGTATATGTATACCATGGAGTTCTACTCAGCCACAAAAAACAATGGTGCCCTAGCACCTCTTGTATTATCCTGGATGGAGCCAAAGCCCATCTTTCGAAGTGAAGTATCCCAAGAATGGAAAAACAAGCACATGTACTCACCATCAAACTGGTACTAATTGATCAACACTTATATGCACACATGGTAGTAACATTCATAGGGTGTCGGGCAGGTGGGAGAGGGGAGGGGGGATGGGTAAATTCATACCTAATAGTTGCAGTATGCATTGTCTGGGGGATGGACATGCTTGTAGCTCTGACTCAGGCAGTGCAAAGGCAATATATGTAACCTAAATGTTTGTACCCCAGTAATATTCTGAAATTAAAAAAAAAAAGTGAGATTGGTGTTCCACCATATTGGAGCATTTCTCTTATTGCAATTAAACATTAATTACTATGAACTTGATTAATTTTTGTCTTCCTCACTATATGGCTAACTTTGTATTTTCATGACAAGAGGAGCATTGTGTCTGCTGAAGTTAGGCTCCCAGCCTCCCACAGAGATTGGGGGATAGTGCTGGGGTAAAGAGGGGACGGGCACTGTATTCCTGGATGATTCCATTTCAAAGCGATGGTTCCCAGGTCCTTGAGAAAGACATTCCTGCACTGTACAGGTGGCAAGAGGCTTTTGAAAAGATTGACATCTCAAAGGGACAGAGAAAGAATTTACAAATACAAGTTTTCTAAAGTAAATGCTCTAAGAAAAGAAAGATCAGGGCCAAGAGCCAGGAGGAACTCTGTCTGTTAAAGTTCAGTCACGTTGAGGGGAAATTTAAGGCTGTTCTGGTCATGCCCTGTTGTGCAAGTTCCCTACCTTCTGCTAAGGGGGCTTGGAAAGTGACTGGGACCATTGATCAGCAGTTGTTTCCAAGTGACCTCTGGTTGGGTTGGGGGTGTGGGTGCGAGTCCACACTCTAATGTTTCTTTACCTTCTTTATCTTGTAAGACCCTTCTCTGCTCTAGGGTGACTGCATCTTTTCACCTTTTGCCCTCCAAATTCCTCCTCCTTCTGTTCATTTTCACTTTACCTTCTCTTTTCTTCTCCTTCCCCTTAAGCTGATCTTATCTAATATCTTGAAAGTTTTTTTTTCTAATGATCCTGTAAAAATGTCTCCCAGAATAGAATCTTTGTCTTGAATCTAGTTCAGCCATTTCTCTGAATCTTTGTTAGTACACTAGTAAAAGCTGGAGAGAGGGAAAAAGGTCCTCTGGGTACCAAAGAGAGAGAGTAAATGGGGTCAGAAACATCACATAGAACCAGATCAATACTTTGAAATATAACCCTGCTTCACACTCAAGAAGTTAAAGCCTTCTCGGGGCTTTTTATAGTTCTGCCTGCCCTGACTACTAATCAGTGTCCCTCGTGCAAAGGTAGTACCTGCTCTGTAGAAACTCTTCTCCCAACCTCTACACTGAATTCCACTGACATTTTAGATAACTCCATGTGTCATCTCCAAAGCGTAGTCTTAACCCAGAGCCTATTCTCTTCTTCCCACAAATATCAAATATTTATTGAGAACTCGGAATACCTGCAATAATGAACAAAACAGTCCAGCAAAAACTTCCCATCCTTATAGAATTTATATGCTAGTGTAGTGATACTGATAATAAAATAAGAAATAAATGGCACAGTAGAGCAAAAGCTAAGAAGTATTTTAATAAAACTAAATCAGAGAAGGGGTTGAGGAAGTGTAGGGAGGGATGATAATTTTAATGAGAAGGCAGTCAGGCTAGGCCTCATTGAGAAGATAATATTTGAATAGACTTAAAGGAAATGGGTCACTGCAGGAAGAGCTTTCTGGGCACAAGGAACAGCTATCAGAGTTTCTCACCCTTGGCGCTGTTGTCATTTTGGGCTAATTCTTTGTTGCAGGGGCTGTCCTGTGCCTTGTTGGATGTTCAGCTTCAGCTCTGGCCCACACCCACTAGAGGCCAGTAGTACGTCCTTCCCCCAGCTGTGAAGATCAGAAATGTCTCCAGACGTTGCCAAGTATCTCCTGGGGGGAAAATTACCCCTGATTAGAAGCACAGGGCTGGAGCACAGCTCCTAAGCTGGGACTGTGTCTCATGGAGATGACCCTTGGTTTTATTCTTTCGGTTGTACATGGCTTATAGCTGATCCCCGCTGTGTGTCATGGTGCCTAGGACACTTTTGGCACTTAATGTTTATTGGCTAATTCTTCTCTGAGCTTCTTCCATTTTTTCCATTAACATCTAGAGAAGAAAAAGCAAATAGAGTATTATAATGTGTGTTCTTTTTAATTAATAAAAATATTGCTTCCTGGTTCTCATGTGTCATGATAATCTTACATATTAGTCTCTGTAGTTTCCTGGGAGAGCCAGGATTTGGTTTATTCTGTATCTTCCTCCTTCTTAACTCAATCTTAACACCTTTCTCTCTCCTGTGCTCAACACTATTTCTTATCCCCCCCTTTTTTTTTCTTTTCAGTTTTCCCAAACTTTCCTGTTAAGCTTCTTCTAGTGAGACCTCTGGTACTTGTCACCAGAGTAAGGTCAACTCTGGGAATCTCAAAAGGCTTTAATAGATTCCCAGAGATGAGAGGATTGGGAGAGAAGAGAAGGAGGAAAAGGAGGCGAGGAGGAATCAGGGAGTGATGGGGGAAGAAATGAAAAAGAGAGAGAGAGAGATTACTTGGGGTAGACAATCTAGCTCATTATTATAAATAATTGAGAAGCAATAGCACCCTTTGTTTACAGATAATGCTGGTGACCCATCTTTAATTTTCATTGTGGTGAGTTAATTTGGATTGACTCATTTATCCACTCATCTGATTTTTAGCTCATATGCTAATTTTAACCAATGTGCAATTATCTTTATTATCTGGCAATTTTAAACCAATAAGCAATAACATCCTTGCCTGAAATAATATCCCCATCTCTTAACTCCCTAGCACATTATTTTTAATTCTCTTATTACACTTACTGCTCATTCTTCCTTGTAATAATTATTGGGAGATATATCTTCTCTCCTCTATTAGATTGCATGAAGACAGGAACATTATCTTACATATTTTTATGTAAGCTTTTAAGCACCTAGTTTACTCAATAAGTTCTATGTTTTCAGGAAACAATAGAAAAATAGCATCAGATAAGAACGTCTATTTCCTGACCCCAAATCATTTCCTGACCCCATCATCTATTAAATATATTTTCACTCAAGTTCATCCTGGTCTGCTTTCTGATCTCGGTGGAATGGCCACCACCCTCCCTACCAAAGCCAGTTCAACTTCTGAGGCCTGCCCTTGTCACCATCTCTCACCTCTCAAGAGACATCTCTCCATAATGTATTTCCTTCCTTCTTTTTGTGTTTTTATCCTTTCTCTCTTTATTGGCTCATTGAATAGGTAAAATATTTGCCTCTCCTACTTTTAAAACAAGGGAAGGAGGATGGGAAGGGCAGGGGATAGGAGTAGAAGGTTTCCTCTCTTTTTGAGCAAAAGGTCCTTTAGTGCTGAAACACAACACTCTTGTCTTCAGGTTGTTTTTTCTCTGAGCATCCTTCCCTACTGACCTCACCTAATTAATTACTATTAATTCCTCGAGACTCAGACCAGGGTGCTTCTCTCAGAAATCTTCTATGGTATTTGCAGACTGAGTTAGGTACCCCTCTTCTGTGTTCACATAATAATTACATAAGGTATGGAGCAACTGGAAGACAGAATTATAGCCTTCATTACTGTATCCTTGTGTGAATGAATGAACAGATGATAAGCACCCGATACGTATTTGTTTGCTGAATGGGTAGGATTGACTTTGAGGTAAAGCAGTATGTTGTTCTATAAAAAACTATATACCTAAAGACTACAAGTATTCATTTCTGGGTTCCATTTAGAAAACTTCTTCTTTTTCCAAAGGTTTTATAACATATTTATTTTTTACTAGAAAAATATGACACTTCTGTTTTTAAATATTAACATGTACCGAAAAGTATTAAGTAAAAAGTGGTCTTTCGTATTCCTCTCTTATTTCATTTCCACTCTCCAAAAGAAACCATTGTTAACAATTTTGGGGGGCATACATACCCAAATAGACTTTAGTTTTAAATTTTATGGACAAAGACCACTTTGGAGGTTTTTTTTTTTTTTCCCCCTCTAACAAACAGTATATTCTTTAAGAAAAAAAAAAAAAAAACTATGGCTTATTACTATACATCTATCTACTGCATCTTGAATCACTGCCCAACTACCAGCCATGAGGGCAGCCTTTATATATCAGAGACTAAGGGCAACACATGCATTTTCCTGGGGTGACCATACCATAGAAGAACACAAAGTGAAATGAACTGGGCAGAATACGGAAGAGGTGGCTTAGAGCAGGTCTTCTCAACCTCAGCACTCTTGCTACTTTGGACCAAAAAAAGAATTAAAACAGCATTGAAAAATAAACAAACAAGCAATTCTATGACTTAAATATATCCTTTAAATTCTCTGGGCTTTAATTTTCTTATCTATTATATAAAATGAGTGGCTAGATTAATTTCTAAGATTCTCTATAATTTCAGAATTTTAATGAACGAAAATTTAAAAAGAGTACCATAAATAAGAGATCAATAAATCATTTCTGTCAATGATATGAGTGTAGATTTTCTGCCTCAGAAAGTTAATATGAAGAACAAATTGCACAATATATGTGACTCAGTGACTCGATAAACATGAAGCTCTGTCACTATTGTATCTTATGTTGGGTTGTTCTTAGTCGATTTTTTTTCTTTCTAGATATTATGGTTTCCAGTAACTTTACACATTCAGATTACAAATGAGTTCTTAGAGTTATGGTGTTTTAATAGCTATAAGTAAAAGCACAATGTAAAGAATACATAATTATTAATATGATTAGGAATTACAATGCTATTTTTAGATTTGCTGACCAAGTTTACAAGCATCAGTTCCAGGAAAATTATAAACATACGTTTTACCTGCAATTAACCTTGACAGATAGATCTGGCCTATATTATTCCCAGAATGACAAGGAAATTGCCTTAACATGTTCATATTTGATAGCATTTCACACTGACAAAGCTAGCTCAAAATTCTATTCAATTTTCTGGGACTACTTAGTAAAAAATAATAAAATAAAAGGTCCCTTTATATGGGGAGAAAACAGTGATTAGAGAAGGCATTAAACAAGCAAAAACAATATATTTTATCCTTGCATTTACACAAATTGTAACCGGGTGACAGAGGCACTCAACACAGCCTGAAGCACTGTCAAACCAAGCTCTCACTTCCTCCTAATACCTCCAAACCCACCCTCACCAGCCCTTGCCAAATCCCACCATTTCCCCCCTGCCTTCCAGATCTATTTGTTTCTCTTTCTTTAATTTCTCTGTGCTCTTTCCTACGTAGACGTCTTAAACCATCTCCAACTTCCCACAGCTCCCAGTTGAGTATTATAGTTGCAGTCGCTTGTGGAGAACAATATGCTGCCTCTCAGACTCTATTAATAGATTCATGGGACTCTAAATCCATGCGACAGAGAATCTGTTTGACCCAACACAGGACAGGAATCCACCACTGGTCTGTCTCATCACTACTGCCTGAGGGAAAAGATCGCCCAGCATATACACAGCGTCCAGATTTTAACCCCCAAGGACTGGGTAGGGCACACGAGGGGAGAACAATGAACAGAGAGGGACGACTACATGAACACCCTATAACGCATCATCCATATCAAAAAAATGAAGTAGAAAATATAAAAGTTCACTGTAAATTACCAAATGCTATTTAGAAGGAAGATAATATTATTGCTTTAAATGAAGACATGACAAGAATAGCTATTACTTTTAGGTCTCTGTCAATTACATTTCCCAAAATGGTAATTGATTCTCTTTACAAAAAGTTACTGTCAGAACAATTCTTTATTGGCTTTGCTGAAAAATACTTAGGTAAGAATGGTTTTTGTATCAAGCTCTATATTAGGTTCAGGGGAATTAATAACAATAATTCTGTTTTCAAGAATCTTATAGTATAATTAGGAGTAATTACAGGTTAACCAGGGGAATATTCAGGAAAGAATAACTATACATTCAAGATACATCTATTAAACTTCATTTATCACTCTAATATGTATTATATATATACATGCTTTTTATTTTTAATCTCTCACTAGAATGTTAGGTTCATAAAGGCAGAGATTTTGTCTCTCTTGTTCACTTTTATATCTTCAATGCCTAGAACAGTGTCTGGTACAAATTAAACACTCAAAAACTTCTGGTATATGAATGAATGAATGAATCTTCTACAGGCCTGGCACTGTGCTTTGTGCTGCCTGTCATTATGAATAAAATACACAGGAATTTTGCCTTCAAGGAGCTTGCAATATAGCAAGGTAAAGAGACATTAAACCAACAAATTTACAAATATATAGTTAAAACAATGGGATAAGAAAGAATGTACAATTGTACCTGAACTTGGGAGGACAACATATTCAGAAAGGCACAGAGAGGAGATGCAGCCTGAGCTGTCTTGAAAGATGACCAAGAATTGCTCAGGCAAAGATAAATTTTCTTCTGTCTGGGGAAATGGTTTTTATCACAGAGAGGAAGTAGCATGTATAAAGGCTCAGGGTTTTAAATATTCAGGTAGGTTCAAAAAACTGTAAGAAGTTTGAGTTGTGGGAAGTGAGCCAAGACACATAGAATGAAATGGCTCAAGGTGGAGAAACCACAAGCGGTTCAGGGAGGCTGGGATGGAACGTGCTGGATGGGCAAGATCAGGTCAAGTATCTTGAAAGTTCTACCTTTATCTCAGGGGACTCCTGGGTGTCTGATTTATGACTCTTAGCCAAGGTAGGGGCAGTGCTGTTTAAGGGACATGCTGTTTAAAATCCTAAGCTCCCCTGGTGACACTCAGGATAAGATTATTTACCAGTGGCTTAGAATTGGCGTAACCTGGTCTGCTTATATGCCCATAGGAGCATAAAACCAACACTGAAACTCCTGCTTTGAGCTTTTCTGAAGCGAGATTCTTTGCAGAGATCTTGGTGATTCAATCTGGAGTGTGGTCAGACGTTTGTGTGACTAATGACACTGGGAACTTGCTCATGGGATACCAGGCAGACGCCTAATGCTTCCTGCACTCTCTCTTGCTGCACTGTATCCACTCCCTTTGCAGAAAAACTCTTCATGAGTGTGCTGTGTGGAGTGGGGTGAGTCCTTTCAAATATCCAAGCGAAGGAAATTTTTTCAGACTCTAACACATTACTGTCCTTCCCAATTCTAATATTCTTTTATAATTTTAGGACTTTCAAGCAAAAGATGGCCTATTAAAAATAAAGTGTTTAGGCCGGGCGCCGTGGCTCACGCCTGTAATCCTAGCACTCTGGGAGGCTGAGGCGAGTGGATTGCTCGAGGTCAGGAGTTCGAGACCAGCCTGAGCAAGAGCGAGGCCTTGTCTCTACTAAAAATAGAAAGAAATTATCTGGCCAACTAAAGATATATATAGAAAAAATTAGCCGGGCATGGTGGCACATGCCTGTAGTCCCAGCTACTCGGGAGGCTGAGGCAGTAGGATCGCTTAAGTCCAGGAGTTTGAGGTTGCTGTGAGCTAGGCTGACGCCACAGCACTCTAGCCCGGGCAACAGAGTGAGACTCTGTCTCAAAGAAAAAAATAAATAAATAAAATAAAAAAATAAATAAACTGTTTGAATTTTAGTAATTTTCTTAAAAGTGAACTTTAAAAAGCACAGTAAACTATCATAATTAAATTCTAGAGTTTCATAATTCAATTTGGCCCCTTAAATCAAACATATTACAGAGTATGCTTAATTACCTAGAATACTTTTTCTTCTTTGTTCTAGCACTAAAGCTGCATTTTTTTTGAGGCAACTAATCCTTCACAGCTTAAAGAAGTATAGTGTGGGTGGCTTTAGCAAATAATTAATTCATTTTAGGTGTGGCATAATGTCTGTGGGTCCATGTGCTAATGTGTGGTTAGGGGAAAACAACTCAACTTTGTAGAGTCAAAAGCTCAACGAGATACATATGCTTTTGAAATCAGAAAAAGGAAATTAGGAGTTCTGCACTCTGGTTTCACATAAATATCACCTGAGGATGGGTTCCAGAAACAGGGCTGTCAGGCCCAATCCCTGGATTCTGATTGAATCGTTCATGGGTGTGGCTTGCGAACGTGTATTTTATTAAAAGCTCATCAGTTACCTGATGCATAGCTTTGGTTGAGAACTATGGAGCTAGAGGAAGTGACAATTCTGCTTTCACTGAGTAGCTCCCTCACACTCTTTGTCTCAAACATGACATGACGCGTGGGACTGAGAGTATGCTGCCCCTGAGGTTATAACGACATGAGGACCAGCACAATGCTTGCCTGGTAAGAAATAAAGAGGTGATCTTGACACGACAGTATCTTGAAAGCATTTGAATTGTTTTATTAGTCTTTTTCTCTACTTTTGTCTGATTTTTGCAATTTAAATTTACTTTAGAGTTCTTAAGGATTACTCTAAAACAGTAGTTTTCAAACTATGTTCCGTAGAGCCCTGGGACCGCTGGTGGTGTCTCAGGGATCATGTTGGGGGTTGGGTAGGATGGGTAGCAGTCTAGTAGGAAGTCTATGGGTCCCTTCACTTCAAACAGAGCAGCTGGACTCTACTTTGCTGTGTGTATGTGTGTGTGTGTGTGTGTGATAGGTAGAAAGATAAATAGATTGATATTCTTCTCTTTGGAAAAAGGAAGCTTTTGCAACCTCAGAAAATATTTGAAAAACATGGTGTTATGAATTGAATGTGTACCCCCAGAATTCCCATGTTGAAATTCCAACCCCCAACGTGATGATATTAGGAAATGGGGCCTTTGGGGGGTAATTAGGTCATGAAGGTGTAGAAGTTGCAAATGGGATTAGTGCCCTTTACAGAAGAGAGACAGGAATTTGCTCTCTCTCTCCCCCCACCCACCCCTGTTGTGTGAGGATACAATGAGAAGATTGCCATCTGCAAACCAGGAAGTTGATTCTCACCAGACACTGCAACCACAAGCACCTTGATCTTGGACTTCTAGCTTCCAGAACTGTGACAAATAAATGCTTGTTGTTTAAGTCACCAAGTCTATGGTAATTTGTTACAGTAGCTTGAACTAAGACATTTGGTTTTGGAATACTTGTAGTAGGTCAATAAACTCATACTCTCAAATAACTGATATTTACTTGTCTCTTTAAAGACTCAAATATTTAACATACTAACTCTTGAGTTATTGGTAGATAGAAAAAGGAGAAAGAAACACTTCCTTTACCATGGTGATACTAGGTAGCTTTAAATAACTCTTCAAACCATTTCTGTGTTAGAAAGGTGGCTACTAGTATGTCCTAGGGGAAAAAATAAATCTATCTACCTATCTATATTTATCTATATATCATCTATCCATCTACACACACACACGCATATCAGGAAACATTAACAATTTGATATATATGTATATTTATGTTTCAGAAAATAGTAACAGTCATTTTTGCAACAAAAGATTAAAATATATTCAATGAGGATAGAAATGATTAGTTATTCTGAGGAAAAGTAGCAGCAGCTGAGAAAAAACTTAAAATTGCTTAAATCTCCTGTGTGGAAAGAAGGATGACTACTCAGAAGGGTAAGAATCAAAATCATTTGTCACGGGGCTGCAGAGTGGAAATAAATATAAGAGTGAATGCCAATAACTGAAAGCCCTGACGAGCCCCCGCAGGGAGCACGTGGACTGGGAGCCACTCACGACTGGAGGGATGGGCACGTGCCCCGCAAGGGGACTCTCAGTGGGTTGCTTTGCCTCCAGTGGCAATGAGAAGGGGAAAATGGGAAGTGGCAGGTGGTAAGCCGTACGTTAATGAAACACTAAATTGATGAGCTGGTTAAACAGTGGAAAGGGCATACATAAAGTGTATTTTAAGGGGTGGAAATGTACTGAAACGCTGAAAATTGCTGCCACCTCCTGGGCATTGTTTTTGCAACTGCATGTTGCCATGGTCACTAGTATTCTAAGCAATAGACATTTCCATTAAATAGAATAATGAAAAAATAGGACTGGTTTTGCAGTGCTTGCAGACAATGCTAATCTTAAAGAAGAAATGAATCTCTTCCAAGATCAGATAACAGAAATCAGCTATTTTGGTCAGAGCCAGTCAGGAAATAACACCGTAACTGTCTAATTAATTACAGAAGGAAAATAGAGCATACTTGTAGGGAGGTTTAAAAAGGTGCCCAGCAAAGGATAGGTTGGAAAGATAATGTAAATAATATTGAAATAAATATTATTGACAAAAATACTTTAAATGAAGTTGGAAATAGGTGAAAAACTTAACAGCTGAGAAATGTTGCTGGCTAAAAATTTGACGTGGCTGTTTCTTGAAACTTCTTAGAACATTTTACTGTAAAAAAAGTAACCACCACAACAAAATATTCATGCACTTAAATATTCATACTGTTGCTTACACTATTTCTTCAAACCTGTCTATTAAAAATCATCTCCTACGCTGAGTTACACAATTTATGTTTTATCAAAATTCAGAACACAGAAGCTTTACTAAGGATTCTATTTTTTTTGGCAACGATACATAAAGGCTTTTTTTTTTTTTTTTTTACTGTCTAATTGGAGGACCCACATAAGGAGGTAGATAGTCTGAAAAAAGCAAGGAAAGATTTTCTCCAAGAAACCCAGCTGGCTGTACAGAAAAGGGCTGGGAGCTGTCCAACAGACTACAAGGCAGTTTTGTAGATGTGTGTGGTGGTACTAATGCAGGGAGAATTCTGCCAGCCACCACTTTAGTATTTGTTGATGGTTAAATGTCAGGTATTAAATATCCAAGCACGTACACACAAACCAGTTTTCCCCAAATCATTTGACTCCATCTGTATGCTTTCTCCAATAGTAAATTAAATTTTCTTCATTCAAAGGAAACATTAGTTATGAACTAATTTCTCTTCATCTTTCATCCCTTCCTTTCTATTCCAGTACACCACTGCAAACACAAACTCATGGCTTGTCAACTTCTGGAAATTTTTTTAAGAAATGTGTACTCTGGAAAAAGAACAGAAAGACAATTTTCTCTATATTTTCTCATTTACAAAAAACGGAGAAATCTTAAATAGGATGGTGGAAAATACAGTTTTCTTAATTTTAATTGTATGTTCAGTTTTATCTTAATTTCCTAGCTTCTAGGAATAAAACTATTATAAAAGAAAATCTGTTGATCACACTAGTCCCACCAAAGCAATCTATTTGTAGATGTAGGGATGTTTAGTTTGAATGTGTGTGAAAGAAGGTGAGTGGGAAAGAAATTTTGTCCCTTTAGTCTTTGCCGTAAAGCCTATCTTCACTATTTTGTTTTATAAATAAAATGTCTATTTTATTCTGTTGATTCTCTGTAATGAAATCATGAGAGGAAATACCTACAATTCAACCAAATAGGTTTAGAAATAGGTAATAGAATTATGCAAATAATTCCTGTGAATATTTTTCCAACCAATTATTTGCACAATTTGCATAATGATTATCTTAATATTGTAAACTTTATAGCTTAAAGAATGAGAATGAGAGTGCAGCTATCTCTTTGACATACTGATTTCAAATCCTTTGGATGTATACCCAGAAGTAGGATTGCCAGATCATATGGTAGTTACATTTCGGTTTTTGGAACCTCTACACAGAGTTTTCCATAACAGCTACTAATTTATGAATACATTCCTACCAACATTGTGCAAGGGTTTCCTTTTCTTTATATCTTTGCCAACAGTTGTCATCTTTTGTCTTTTTGATAATAGCCATTCTAACAGGTGTGAAGTGATAACTCATTGTGGTTTTGATTTGCATTTCTCTGATGACTAGTGATGTTGAACATTTTTTCATTTACCTGTTGGCCATTTATATGCCTTCTTTTTAGAAATGTCTATTCATGTTTTTTAAATCAGGTGATTTGTTTTCTTGCTATTGAATTGTTTGAGTTTGGGATATTAATCCCGTATCAGATGTATGGTTTACAAATATTTTTCCTCCATAACATACATTGTCTCTTCACTTTGTTGATTGTTTGCTTTGCCATGAGAAGCTTTCTAGTTCGATGCAATCCTATTTGCCTATTTTTTGCTTTTTGTGTCTGTGCTTCCAGTGGCACTACAAGAAATTATTCCCCAGACCAATGTTAATAAACTTTTTCCTTATGTTTTCGTCTAGTGTCAGTCTTCAGTTTTAGCTCTTACATTTTATTCATAATCGCCAAGGTATGGAAACAGCTTCTAGGGGCCATCAATGAGTGAATGGATAAAGAAAATGTTATGTGCAATAAAAAATATAAATACATAAATAAATAAAAATATATGCAGTGAATTATTCTTCAGCCTTAAAAAAGAAGGAAATCTTGTTATTTGTGACAACATGGATGAACCTGGAGGACATTATGCTCAGTGAAATAAGCCAGGCACAGAAAGACAAATACTGCATGATCTCGCTTTTATGTGGAATCTAAAAAAGTTGAACTCACAGAGCCAGAGAGTAGAATGGCAGTTATCAGGAGTTTGGGAAGATGTTGGTAAAAGAGCACAAAGTTTCAGTTAAACACGATGAATAATTTCTGGAAATCTAATGTATCACACAGTGACTACAGTTAATGGTATATTGTATACTGGAAATTTGCTAAGATCATAGATCTTAAATGTTCTTACCACATACACACAAACAGACAATGTAACAGAGTGAGGTGATGCATATATTAATTAGCTTAATTGTGGTAATCATTTCACACTATGTATGTATATCAAAACATTAAATTTTTACCTTAAATATATACAATTTTGCTTGTCAATTATATCACAATAAAGCTGGGAAAGAAAGAATGAGAATGAATTATATTCAGGATTTATACCCAATCAGTGAAACTATGAACAAGGCATAAAAGACATCATTGTCGGCACACTATGATTCCTGGGAAATTTGGTCAAGGCACCAAAAAATAAAGATGCATTCCAGTTGGGGAAGTAACAACTGAAAAAGGCAATGACTTTCAGCACCAAGACAATTGGTGGACAAGTATTCCCTTGCCTGAACAATGCTGGACTCCCTTGGGGTATTTCTAATTGACCATGAAACATTGCTGCTGCTGCTACATGGGCTATGAAGAGATGAAACTCTGGAATAATATGTGTCCACTGATGACAAGGCTCCTAGATACTATATATGCAGAGGACAGCAATTAACACTAAGACTGATCTTCTAAGAGGTTGGTGTTACAAAGATAATTTTGGATGTTAGACTGGATTTTAAAGTCAGAGGACTTGAATAGCAGGCTGGGGAAATGAGACATTAATAAGATATTGCAATTGAATAGTAATAGAAACCTCAACTACACAGGGGCAGTAGAATTTAAAAAGAAAGAATAAATGCAAGTAGTAAGGGCAGTTGGTAGAAGAATAAAGAAGGGGAAGGGAGATAGTAATAATGGGGGTGTGGAGGGTATTGCTGTTTGTTTAAGGCACTCACGGAAAGGCTCTCTGAAACATTGACATTGAAGCAGAGACCTGAAGACCTTGAGAAAGCATCTTTCAAGGAAAGAGCATTTCTGGTGGGGAAGTAACAAGGACAAAAGTTATGAAGCAAGCAGTTTCCTGGCATGTCAAAGAAAAGCCAGGTGGCCAGTGCGGTAGGAGTGGGCCAGGCAAGGAAGAGAGTGGTAGATAATAGGGTGGGACGGAGGAGGCTGCAGACCCTCCAGGACCTTTGAGACTATTGTTAGGAAAGGCTCTGACTCTGAGTGAGATAAGAAGCCAGTAGAAGCATTTGTGCAGAGGAGAGACCGTCTGATCTAATGTTTAAAAGGAATCGTCTGTGGAAAATAGAGTAATGGAGCAAGACCAGAGAGCAGTTGCTGGGTAAATATTATAACTTCTCTAATTTTACTGATAAGAAAATGAGATTTAGTCCAAATTTTAATCAGATTATTTGCTTATTTGCTACTGAATTAAGTGCCTTATGTATTCTGGTTATTAATCCCTTGTCAGATGGATAGTTTGCAAATATTTTCTCCCATTCTGTAGGTTGTCTCTTCAACCTGTTGATTGTTTCCGTTGCTATGCAAAAGCCTTATAGCTGGACATTATCCCATTTGTCTATTTTGCTTTTGTTGCCTGTGCTTATGATGTCTTACTCAAAAAAAATCTTAGCCTAGACTGATATCCTGAAGTGTTGCCCCAGTGTTTTTTTCCTACTAGTTTCATAATTTCAAGCCTATATTTAAGTATTTAATCCATTTTGATTTGATTTTTGTATATGGTGATGTGAGAGATAGGCATCCAGTTTTATTCTTCTACATATGGATGTCTAGTTTTCCCAGCACCATTTACTGAAGAGACTAAAATAGCCAACAGGTATATGAAAAAATTCTCAACATCAGTAATTATCAGAGAAATGCAAATCAAAAACATAATGAGATATCATCTCACTCTAGTTAAAATGACTATTATCAAAAAGACAGAAAAGAACAGATGCTGGCAAAGATGTAAAGAAAAGGGAATGCTCATACACTGTTGGTGGGAATGTAAATTAGTACAGCCACCATGGAAAACAGTATGGAGATTCCTGAAAAAACTCAAAATAGAACTACCATATGATCCAACAATTCCACCACTGGGTATATATCTAAAAGAAAGTAAATCAGTGTATCAAAGAGATATCTACATCTCTTTTTATTGAAGCATTATTCACAATAGCCAAAATATAGAATCAGCCAAGTGTTCATCAACAGATGAATGGAAAAGGAAAATGCAGTATATGTACACAATGGAATACTATTCATTCATAAAAAGAGAATAAAATTTTGTCATTTGCAACAACATGGGTGGAACTGGAGGACATTATCCATCTTAAGTGAAATAATCCAGACACAGAAAGACAAACTTGCATATTCTCACTCATATGTGGCGGCTAAAAAAACTGATCTCACGGAGGTAGTGAGTAGAATGGTGGTTGCCAGGCTGAAGAGAAGATTTGGAATGTTCCCAACACAAAGAAATGATTAATATCTGGGGTGAGGGATGTACTGATTACTCTTATTTGATCATTACACTTTGTATGCATGTATAAAAAAATCACATGTACCTATAAATATACATAACTATTATGTATCAATTTTTTAAAAAATGAAACTTGAAAAAAACAATAAGGCTTAGCAAATAAACTTCCAGAAAGACATTTAGTAAATAAGTGGTAGAACTGAGATTCATACTTGGAGCCTATTTTCTCTCCTATAAAACTAAGGGGTATATAAACTCCAAATGGAATTTAAACTCTAAGTGTCAGGGGCCATTGACACTTCAGTTATCAAAGGAGGGAAATTAAAAATCCTTCTCACAACATTACAAAGAGAAGAGACATGAGCAATGATCCATAATAATTAAGTATTCATGTGTAAGACTACATAGAATTTTGCCTTTCAAAAATACTTACATTTTAAGTATTGTGCTTAAATCTTGTGCTTTTGCTGTGCATATAACTGGATACTTTAATATAAAAGTTCTAATGTTAAAGAGAAGAGTAATTCAATGAAAAGCATGCTAATATGTGTATTTTTATGAAGCAAATCTATAGTGAGTCTGGTTTTTTAGAATGATAGGCCATATCCCAGATTTCAACATTCAGTTGGAAGTAGCTTAATCTAAGCTTCATTATAAGTCAATAATTTCTTAAAAACACAAACTTAGAACAGAATGACACGTCATAATCACTTACTTGAATATTTTTTTACTCTAAAAAAGTTTCATTTTTGCTTTACAGAACTATTCAGTACAAAGGATCAATTATTAGCAGAAGATAGATGCCCTCAGAAAAATAACTTCTCTTCAAACAATTTCTAGTTTGTGAATCACAGAATTTCATTGAGTTTCTTCCACCCTTGTGAGTCTATGATTCTGTTGGAGGTTTGTTTGTCAGAACACGAGGTGAATAAGGACAATATCCTAGATTTGAAACTTCTCTAGACTGATGAAATTCATTCAGTCTCATAGTCACGGACTTTGTGTCCCTGAGTTATTTAGTAAACAGACAAAGCTACTGTAACAGCTATTCGGCAGCTTATATAGAATAGTTTATTTCTCTTTTATGGATAGTTCAGAAGTGAGTGGTCTTTGGCCAGTGAAGCAGATCTTCAAACCTTAATCTGTGGCTTCTGAGTTTTCTTCCAATCATTGAAATTCCCTAGCCAGTGGGAAATTGGAAAGAGGAAGTCAGGGAAAGCAAAAGATGCACACATTGCCACTCCCATTGGCTTAAACTTTCCAAATATCCACACCCAGCTGTCAGCAAGGGAGGTTGGGAAATGTAGTTGCTAGCTTGGGCAAACATGTGCTCAGCTAAAACTTGAGGAGGTCTACTACAGGAAGCAAAGAAGAGAAAATGGATATTGTGGCATAATTAGCAGTTTCTACCTCAATTTATATTCAGAAAGCCATGTCAAAAGCCATAGCATTTATGTCACCAGCAGTCAAATGGCAATTCGTCAGTGGATTAGAGCATATTGTCATTGGAAAGATCTTTCAAAGCCCATCCATTATTCTAGGTCAAAAGTTTCAGACTTATAAATGAAATACTATAAATACTACATCATAATTCTAAAATTACAAAGATTCCAGTGTTCCATTCCTCTAGCAGTATTTTTGCTATCCTAAAACAAGTCTTTAAACTTTTTTTTACATACCCTACATATTTAAATACTAGAATTTCAATGGTGCTTAAGAAGAAATATAGCACTCATAACACTTAAGAAGTCAGCAATAATAGTGATGAAATCACTATTTCAGAGTTACAATGTCTTAGAGTGACTATAAAAGCCTGCACAATGATGACGCCAATTTCTGGGTTGACCCTTCAGCACTGTGTTATATTGAATCTAATTATTCCTTGCCTGGGATGTTCTTCCTTATATATTTCATTGTGCCCTAGAGCTTATTGAGGCCCTGACTTGACATTTTGCTATGTCTCTTGTAACTCTCAGAGAGAGCTTAATTCCACTACTTGCAATATGCACTGGAGTTAGCATTTCACTTGATAGAATGTTGCTGAAACAATATGTAAGCTCAATTAAAGCAAAAGTAAATGTTACATGTTGAATGAAATTTAATGGCAAGCCTGTGAAGTGCTCATGTACTCAGAGTGGGGCCACATGTCATGAAAATTCCCAAGCTGCTCAGGCCACTCAGAATGGCTAACTTGGAAAGGGTTTTTAGTGGCATTCACTTGAGAACTGCTATTCCTTTGGAAAAGCAAAGAGATTTGTAACATTATCAAGTCGAATGGCTTGTTCTATATGTTGACTTACAGCACAAGCATAAAAGGTCATGCAGAAAAACATGAGCATTTTATGGGGTGCACCTTTAAAGGTTAGTACTTTATATATTTGGATTAAAGAGACTATTAGTCTTTTAATCTCTCCCAGAAGAAAGAGATTTGGGGGTCTAAGAAAACTAGTACACATTAAGACAGAAAAAAAGAAAGCGCCTAAAAACCGCGATTGTTTTTCTAAAGCAGAATGCTTTTACTCTCAATGTTGAATTAAAAAACTCATTCATAACTTAGGATAATGAGTGGATTGATTTTTCATCATTCTTCAGGAAATTAAAATTCTTTGTTGGCTTGAAAACTATCAAAAGTTCTTGAGGTTAGCCCCGACAATAACTGCCCCAGATTGGACAAGGCACTGATACACTAAAGACGCTACTTTCTCATTTATAAACTGTTGTCAATAGCAAAAGAGCTGATGTACTTGAAAGTGCTTCACACACAAAAAGCATATGTTTCATCTCTGCACAGTCTGAGAAATTAAAAAGAAAGAAAACGAAAGCATATGTAAGTGTGAGCGCTAACGAAAATGAAGATGAGCCTCCTACTGAAATATATTTTGTGAAATAAACACAATGTTCAGTTAAGCTCATCATACACAAGTATACAGTAGGTAAAATTTGTCTTCAATTTCACATCCTTTGCTTTTGGTATCATGTTTTTTTGTCTGTCCTGTAACCACTTCCCTTCAGGTATCTGTCTAATATCCTGTTCTTGCTAACTTTTTAGCTTAGGAATGGGAACATTTGGTGTCTGTGGCTTACCTCTGCCTGGGAACCCCTCAGATGAGATGAGCAGTACTCACAAGACTTGTGTCACAAACTCTTAAGTGTATCTAGTGCAAAGTGAAAATGATGTGAAGGTGGTTTATGATTCTTACAAACAATACTAATTGAATGTCGTTTTCAGGAAGCATCATTGCTTTAGGTTCATGAGTTTGTGTGTGTGTATATATATTACACACACACACATATATATACTCATGTATACATGACTACATATATATAACTTTGAAAAGAATGGGACAATTTTCCTTCTTGAATTAATTTTCAAATCTGGAGCACACATCAGCTAGATGAGTGGCACAGAGAAATAGGTCTGAATGAAAAATATGTCACTGATTATAAAACTTATTTATAATCTTCCTCAACTTTATTATATGATCATGGACTTTTAACTCTGAATCCAATAGTGTTGTTCCTGGTTGTAAATATTTTTGTTCAGTACATATATCTCTCAATTCAATCAATGTTGTTCACCTGACTAGTAGTAGAAAACACTTGGCAAGATGCCGTAAGGAATAAAATGTAAGTAAAACTTATTTACTGATCATGAGATGTTCAGAGTCTACTGAGAGACAAAAGTACATAATAATCCACAATGAAAGGGAGGCTCTAATTTAAAGAAAGAAATAAACAATGTGCTATGGCAGGAAAAAGGTAATTTTGAATATGAACTTAATTTATAAAATAATTGATTAAAGCAGTAAAAGTTATGAATAGAACTGGATGCTAAAAGTAAACCTCCACTATTATCAAGAAGCCAATACTTCACTAGATTTGAGTAAAACCTACATCATTTTTCTTGGCCTTGCCACCAAACCAAATAATGTATTTTTTTAATCAAGGAATTGTAGTTACTATAAAGAAAGCATTATGAACCAGTGCCAGCTCTAAAGGAATTTAAAAGCTTGTTAGTGAGATAATGCAGACAAAATAAAAGATTTAAATCACATTATGAGACTGTTATAGAAGAGAAGTCTCAACAAGGCAGATTACTAATTGCCGAGTATGTCCTTCAGACACTAACTAAAGAAGTGCTCATATCAGCTGGGGTGGCCAGAAAAGCTGTGTGGACGAGGTGCCCTTAAAGTTGGCACTGGACTATGGGAGGGTTTTGCATAGTTCATCAGGTGGCAAGACGTCACGGGCAGAAGGAATCGTGAGGAAAAATAAAGAGGTGTACAAATGCCATGCTTGTCTGCAAAGCTCTTCGCTACCTTCTTATCTTCTCATGTTACTGAACATCCTCAAGTCCCTGCTTGAAGTCACCTCCTCTGTGAAGGCTTCCCCAAATCTCCTCATCCTTCAAGTGTCCGATTCCAAACACACACACGGCCATTCTCATTTCTGGTCTATCTCTGTCCTATCCACATTCACGTTTTGTTGTATGTATCATGTTGCAACATAATTACTGGCTAGGTAGGTGTTGCTCCTACTGAACTGGGCATTCCCTGAAGAAAGGGATTCTGATTTATTCATCTTTGTGTCTCTAGTACCCATATAGTGCCGGGCACACTGCGGACACATGTAATAACTTACTTGAGCTAAGCCAACAGAACTCTATAGGAAAATGGGGATGATAAGTATGGATAGTAAATTAGAATGAGTTTGAGAAAGACCTTACAAGCACAAATATAAAATTTTTGAAATTTATACTACAGATGATAAATCTATTTTATTTTTTAAAATTGGAAGGTGGTCTCAAAAATACATTCCCCCAGGTATCACCAGCCTCTGATCAAAATGTTTACATTAACCACTGATTTTTTTTTTTTCTTGAGACAGAGTCTCACTCTGTTGCCTGGGCTAGAGTGCCATGGTGTCAGCCTAGCTCACAGCAACCTCAAACTCCTGGGCTCAAGCAATCCTCCTGCCTCAGCCTCCCGAGTAGCTGGGACTACAGGCGCCACCATGCCCGGCTAATTTTTTCTATATATATTTTTAGCTGTCCATATAATTTCTTTCTATTTTTTAGTAGAAACGGGGTCTCGCTCTTACTCAGGCTGGTCTCGAACTCCTGAGCTCAAATGATCCTCCCGCCTTGACCTCTCAGAGTGCTAGGATTACAGGTGTGAGCCACCGCACCCGGGCTAAACACTGATTTTTTAAAATTATATGGGCTTTACCATTACTTCTTCGGGAACCTAAGAACCATCCCACCCCAGGCTATTTAATTCTGGAGGTTGCAGAGAGTAAACTGCTTATGCTTTGCAACAAACTTGTTCATACTCTTTTCCTCCAGCCGTTTGTGTAGGCCTACTGCTTGTAAACACTGAAGAGAAGCACTACTAGAACCCTAAATTCTGCAGGCCCCAATAGATTCTTCCTTCCCTCTCTCTTATACAAGAGGCAGATTTGGTCTCTCAGACGGTCTGAGAAATGGGCAGTCTCCA
Source organism: Eulemur rufifrons (assembly GCF_041146395.1). Classification (NCBI taxonomy): domain Eukaryota; kingdom Metazoa; phylum Chordata; class Mammalia; order Primates; family Lemuridae; genus Eulemur; species Eulemur rufifrons. The sequence goes on from NC_090985.1 coordinate 67,932,221, forward strand.
TATCTCCCAATCACCCTAGATTCTTCTTCTTCAACTGTCATCCCACATCAGGTATCCACCCATGCCTCAAGAATTTCCTCTTTTTTAAGCCAACCTCCATCCCAAAGACATCATATAGACATATTCCTGGACAGGGGAATGGGTCTACAAGTTCCATACACCCATCCATTCATTGTCCTACTTAAGAGACTATGCTAAGAAAGATTAATCTGACAGATTGGAATAGAGAGAAATAAGTAGGGAGGCATGAGGATCCATTTGAAAGTTCATAATGTAGGAATAAATGATAAGGGAGGTCTAAAACTACACCAGTTATGATCACATAGAGGAAAAGATGAATAGGAAGAGTGAGTGCAGTGGTGAGAGATTGCAAATGTGAGAAAGGAGTTGGATATGCTGCTGAGAGAATAATAGGGCTATTCTTAGGAAACAGAGGAGCTAGAAGAGAGAATTATTTCGATTTTCAAATCAATTGGGTTTTTGATTTGTTGCGTTAGGGATGCTGGCAACATTCCAAATGCAAATGCTTAGCAGGAATTGGAAATAGAAGACTTGAGTATAGCAGAGCATTTAGAACTAGTTGTTTGAATTGTTTGACAGCTTTATAGATTTGTTTTGATGTTCAGAAAGGGAACAGGATACCCAAGAGAGAGGGTGGGGAGAGAAAGTAGAGGGCAGAATTATCTAGGTTCCACTGCGTTTTCTAAAAGCACCACTCTTTACTGACTCTACGTCTTTACAATGCTTGATATTATTATGTAAGCACAGGGTTTTTCCTCCCAGGACAAAGGTATCAATGTATGAGAATAATGCCAGGTGATAAATAATTACAATTGTTACTTAAATCTCAGTTTGTAAACTAAAAACTGATTACATACAGTATGTTTCCTATTCTACATGTGTCATAGAGAATAGTAATTCTGTCTCTTTATTTTGCCATGAATCAGAATATTTCTGATTATTGTGGATTCATGTCACAAATGTAGCAAATACTAACATATCCTGAATCTACATACCTAGAACTATCTCTCATTCATTTTCAAAGCCAGCAAAGAAAATTATCTCTGAATTTCCAATGTCTGGCAAGGTGTCTGGCACAAATTAAGTGCTCAATAAATATTTATTGACTGTGTGAATGAGTTAGAAAAAAAATTCTATGTAATTCTTAAGTGGGAAAATTCAAAAAGCATCCAAAAAGCTGTAAAGGAAATTTAGCATATGGTGCTATTTGGAACACATGATGCAGTTTTTCATTTTGAAATTTTTTTTTTAAGCACTATACCTTTAAAATGTATTTTTAAAGCTTTCCAAAACCCACATAGCATATTTATTTCCAAAAATGAAACTGCAAACATCTGGAAACAAGATGAAAACTCTTGCCCTTGGAGATTATTCTTTATTTTAAGATTTATCCTTTGGTGTTGCTATGACTACTGACCATGAACTGAAATTGCTGTGTAATACATTCTATCTCCCATAGTGATTGTACCTGAAACCAGCAGTAAATGACTAGCAATTAGAGGAGACAACCTCAAAAGTGGACTTGACAGAGTCTTCAAACATTGTGTTAAAATCTTCTCCAGGGTGTTAGGCTCCTGGTTGTTGATTCAAAGGCTGCATTAATATGGACAGGATAATTAAACATGGAACTAGAAATCTGGCCAAGGGGAGATCTTCTTGCCACAGTCAAATGTGTCAAACCATGTCAAAAAGAGAGAGAGAGAGAGAGAGAAAATCCAATGCAACATTAATTGGATGTGCAAGAGAGTAAGCTATGTGTTTGGTAGATAAATGCTGGTTTTCTAAGGGCTCCTTAAATAGTAATTTCTGACCTAAGGCATATTAATTCTGAGTTGAATAGAAAGAAATAATGTTTGGTGCTCCAGAAAATAAAAAAGAACCACTTGGGCATGCTTATACTTATAATACATTATAATTTCATTAGCTCTAGGCTGATTTATATTATTTTTATGTAAGATTACCAAGCTTGTGAGTCACGTAGGGAAAAGTTAGTGTGCGTTAATAGCGTGTGGCCTTGCTTAACTGCATTCTTCCTGGAGGCAGATAGATGGCTACCTTTAGCTAGTGTCATTCAGACTGACCAGAAAGGGAAAGGCAGAGTCAGATGCCGTTGAGATAATATCTCATATCTGTTCTCCCCTACAGGCAGAAATTATTATTTTTTTTTTTAACTGGGGCTAAGAACCATACATTTTCCAAAATCAGATGTGTCTTTTGCTTCCAGAAATACTGCATTCACATCCCTGCACATTAACCTGAAAGTAGCCACTAGGAGTTTTCTTCTAATTGTGCTTCTAAATTGCATTAGATGATGGGTGTGCTACAAAGACTACAGTGAACAGGAGGCAACGAACCTCTCCCCGCATCCTCATGGTGCTTCCAGGGTAGTAGTAGTGGATGAGATAAATCACAAGAGAAAGAAAGGAAGGAAGGAAGGGAGGAAGAGATGAAGGGAGGGAGGAAGGAAAGAAGGGCAAAGAAAGACAGGGTGAAGACAGCCAGAATAATGCACAGTGGGGAAGGTGGGGAGGGACAGCTACTGTAGATAGGGAGGTCAGGCAAATTCCCTGTGAACAGTCAACATTTAAGAGGGACCTGAAGGGCTCATAGGCTCTAGGCAGAATGTTGGAGTGTAAAGAATGAGAAATTGGGAGTTTAAGTCCTGCATCTTTTATTTAATCTCTTATTAATTCAGTGATAATTACTTCGAGCCTCTGCTACCTGTCAGTCACCGTGTTGTGTGCAGAAGTCTACCTCATAGAAGGAAATAGACCAGATCCCTCATTCATGGTACTTAGAGTCTTGTAGAGACAGCTGTTGACCAAGGGGTTTCCATTGTGATGTACATTGTTGTAAAGTTGACTACATTGTGTGAGGTATATCACATTAAGGGTGGAATACAAGATTGCAGAGAGGTGAAATTGGTCCTTTGGGAGCCTCAGGACATATAAACCTGTGTGGTTCCCAGGAGACGTAAGAAGAGAGCACAGCAAGGAAAGGGGAATTTTACAACTATGCTGGACCGTGTGGAGGGCTCTTTGTGCATACAGTTACATTTAAGTAACCTAAAACCAAAAGAGGTGCAGGAGCCTCTTTTCCTCTCCTTTCTTACTCCCAAAAGCTCTATCCCCTGCATTTTACATTTGATGTGTGTTTGTATGTGTGTGAGTATTTGTATGTGTGTGTGTGAGTGTGTAGGGGGGTGGATGCTAGGAGGGAAAGCTTTTGTTTCACTCCTTTTGCAAACAGATGTGAAGAGCATTGTACCTTGTCAGCACTCCAGCTACATATAAAAGAAAAAATCTAAAGAAAGAGGCCAAAAGTCACCCGGCATGCACTCTGATCTTAACGGATTGATTTGCTCATGAGAATGAAAGCACTATTCCCAATGCTGGAGTTGATAAATATGTCCTTATCCTTGACTTTGATCTTTCCTTATGGAATAAGTAAGCAGAAAAGCATACTCTCTCCTGGCCCCAAACAATGATGATTGAAACTCTTCACTAAGGTTATTATCAAAAGCAACACTTACTGTGTCTCCTCTGTGTATATTGCTCTCCTGAGCATGGCATCATCCCTACGGTGTCGTACACTTTCAGACCCCCACGTGTATGTTAGAAAAATAGCCCCTGAGAATCTCTGCTCAATAAGGAGACAATAAGAGAAATGGGATTTAAAGAATCCAACATTGTCACAGTTATATTGATTCTTTTATCAATAATTGATTAAAAATACTTTTGTTGAATTGAAATAGCTAATTCTTAGGTTTCTGTAGGTAATAAATAATATCACCCAGTCAGTTTAACTCAGTATTTTATGATAAAAGTAGAATCCTTATTTAGCTTGCAAGACCTAAAACATTATGCTCTTTAAGTCAAAAGAATGGTCTGTCTTCCTCAGGGAAAGTATGATCCAAGTTTGGTGATGATTACAGCTTTGTCTGGGCTCGGATTTTTTGTCAATTTGAATAGAGAAGCAATCTATCACCAGCACATATTGGAGAAGCACAAAAGTATCATAAAATATGACGTCCCCACCATCTTTCTTCAAGTTGCCTCTGAATAGAAAGGTATTTGGTGATATATAGATGACAAAGGCGGTTATATATTAATAATAATAAACCACAGCAAAGTTCTTGCATATTAAAAACTAATAAATACAAGTAGATAAGACACTGTCATTTTGTGTGGTTTGTAATGCTCAAGAATTCCCTATTTTCTCAAGACAAGAACAGAAACTGAATCATAGAAACTTATCAATCAGAGGACACTTTAATCCTATGAAGAATCAGCAACCTACTTCCTCTGGTTTTCTAAGCTAAAAGAGGAAGAAAAATAGTTTGGATAATCTAGTTTGACTCTCATTATATGATTGCTTTACCACCATATTTATTTCCTAATTTACTGTGCATTGGTTAAAATTTGTCTAAAAATAAAGAGGTAGTGTTGAGTTGAAGCAACCATTCCTACAAAGGCAGGCCCTTGGATGTGAAGAATACAAAATTAAATTCGTAGCTCATAAGCAAATAATTAAAGGATAAGCATGCACTTATAGATCATCTAAAACCCTATCAAAATAGTATATGAAATACTAAGGCTTGAAAATTATTTAAGAGTTTTGCCATGTATAAAATCCCTTATAACATGCCAAGAGTATTCTAATTCTAAAATTAAAAAGAATACTTAGAATGTAAATATGAATAATACTTAAAGAGAAAAATGAAAACTTTAAGAAAAAGTTAAAAAAACAATTATTACTATAGTAAATTGACAGTAGAGATTACAAAATTATACTTCAGATAAATTATTAATCTATCGGAGGGATCAGAGGCAAAAACTATCAAAAGTCATTGCTAATTCCCATCACTGTTATTAGTATTTTATTTTTATAAAGGTTTATTCCCTTATTTGAATAAGAGCACATTACATTTTGAAGTATTCATCCTTTAAATATGACATTAACATTATAAAATCCAAGTGGTATATTTACATTTCTTTCTACCACATTCTTGATCTCCTTTTCCACTGGGAAGAGACTGCATTACTACTAAATCGGTGAAAATCTTGGCTGAAAACAAAACTAACCTTTATTTCTAAGCCTCTTTTTTCCATACTTTTCTTAAATTAGAAACCATTAAGTTGACTTAAAAGTCATGCTGTTCTAGCTCATGCCAAGCTATTAAAAATTCTGCCTTTATCAATAAATAATGAATTAAGCAGAACAGATAATGATACTTGCAACCTATGGTAACTTGAGAGTTAACGCTATTAAAATGTATATTATCAAATATTTAAAAGGGGAAGACAAATACAAAGATAGTAGTTGGTCAAATATAGGAACAGCTTATATACTTAAAGAAAATATATCTTAGAATGTTAAAGAGGAAGAAGTTAAGCCTTTGACATGTCAACCAGAGAAACAAATAAAAGAAGCTCAGTTTAGAAACGTAGTAAATAGGACCTGAGTGATTAACCATCAGGCACTAAATAACCAGCATTATTTCCTAAAAAAACACTGATAGTCACAGATTCTATCTATGAGTACAAGTAGCCCCAGCATGACAAGATGAAAAAAGAAATTTCTTCTCTCATGTGGCTCCACTTTTACTGTTTCTATGGCATGAATCAACAAGGGCATTCTATCAGTAGAAGTACTAGGATATCAGTAGAAGCAAGGTATGTTAGAAAATTTCAATAGGAAATAAAAAAAAATTTAAATATGTAGTCAGAATTTCCAGATAAATGTCTTAAGTTTACAGATTTAAGTAACTAACAAAATAAAAAATATTAATAATAATCCTAGAACTTGACTATGTTTTAACAGAAGAAAGATGCTTCTCCCACAAATAGGTCAATCTCTGCACATAATTCATATTTAAGAACATATTAAAGGTGAAGATGTTAAAAGGTACAATGTTTAAATTAATGGGAAGAGTATTGAACTAGAAATCATGTGACTAAAATCTGGGGCTGGTTTTGCCATTTATAGCCATGTGGTATGTCATGACTATGTCTGTATCTATATGTCTGTATTGTCATCTGTACAATGAAAAAGAAAGAAGCCTGATTGATTAAATTAATGCTTAATGTTTTATTTTTGAAAAGTGAAGAGTAAGGAGCACATGAATCAATATATGTGAAGATGCTTTGAAAAGAATTAGACATTTTACAACTATATGGTGTTATTACTGCTTAAAGTGCTGTTCATTATATGAATCAGGTTTTATGTAGCACAGAACAGAGGGCTGGTAACCTAATTAAGATTTAAAAACTAGGCTATACTAAAAATTTTAAAAATGCTATCAAGGTGGAGTTTGCCGCTAAAACTCGAAAATTTGTGTATTTTGAAAATAAGCAAAAACAAAAATTAGTGAATGAGTGAATTTTTAATCATGAAGAATTAGTGTTAGTATTTATTTCTACAATTCTGCTTATCCCGAATGCTTGTTGCTCAGAAATTGGTCCAAGAGAAAAAAAGCAAATTATCCCTTTATGGGATTCCAAAAGGAGGTCAGTGCCTCCCTTAGCATGTCTCAGATTATTCTGGGAAAGTGCCACGCTGCACTGCCAGGGAGGTGTGGCTTCATCGGGGCCATAGCCCTGCCACAGATACAGAGTGGATGCCTGCTGAGGTCTCCGGACATCTGTGGAAGCAATGGGCACTGCCATTATTTGAATGAGATAGATTTGCTAATTGATGGCTCAGTTTATCCCGCTGCTAAAATCTACTCTGGAGTCTGGACCCAGCTAAAACTCAGTTTGGGCCAGTCCCAGTGTCTACATAGGAGCTGTGGTCAACAAAAGCTGAAACCTGTGCACATAGCACCCGGGGGTGAGCGCCCCTTGCGGATGCAGTCTCACCTGTTTGATGCCATTGGAAATGCACGTTTGGGAAAAAGCAGGCATCCTGTCCCACGAATCACAGACCTCGCTCTTCTACACAGGAGGAAGTCCATGATATGGGTCCTAGCAGCATTTCTTTTAGGATTTGAAGAAGAAAGTCTTACAAAACCCTGTGATTATGACTCAGTTTAGTGTATTAATGAGTGTAGCGATAACTCGATGCTCTCCTTTAGGAATAGGAGCTTAGCTTACACCTCGCAGTGGCCCATGCGTTGCCCTTTATAAGAAATTTGCCCATATTACTTATGCTTTCTGTGATGGCTTCATTGTTATTTAAATCCTAGTAATCAGAATCTCCACATCCTTTGACCTGACTTCTTAATAAAGGGGCTGACCACTGAACTCCAATTTCATAAGAAACGACCTCACTTCGTGTTTATACCCAGCTCTGTGGTAATATAAACTATTTAAAAATATTGGATACAAAAGGAATGACAATAAATTTAGGAGAACACATAGTGGAGAGGCTCACTAAAAATTGCCAACTTATTTGAATAATTTTTCTGTGAAATTATGTATTCAAATATATTGAAAACAAGTTCATGAAAAAATTACTTTGCTTCCTTCTGATGAGGAAACCAAGCACAACTTAAGTGAAAGCACATCCAGCTTAGATTTGTAATTAACACTTATTTCTCCATATTAGAACTCTTAAATTGGTACTGGATGATTGGCAAGACTGAAATCTATATTGCAAAACACTTTACTAAAAAAAAAAAAAATCAAAGCCAATCACCACTTAAGATAGGTAGGTTAATGACACTAGAAATAGTAAATTGGAGCAGATAATAAATTGCTAAACATAGAAAAACTATAATATTAGCTTTCCCTAGATAATTTATTTTTCATTAACCAACCTATTTAAAGCAGATATATGTCATACATATATATATATATATATATATACACACATGCATATAAAAGTCTAGGACCATAAATGATTTCAGAGTGCAAGTTTTTTTAGGGAAATGGCCTTTATTGAACAAATTACTGTTCAAGACATTACTGTTCAAGAGTAAGTATGGAAAACAAATGACTATAATCACTATAACAATAACAACTTGATTGACGAAGTTACAGGGTAGAATAATGTAAACTAGACAGAACCCTGAGCTTCAAAGCCAGATTCTCCCAAGATATGTTTGGGTAATAAGTTGGGTGTTTAGGAAGACATTATGTCTCTTTCAGCATATCAGCATTATTATTTTACTTGTGATAAAAATAGATTATTATTACTTAAAATACTTTTTCAAAAATTACATTTACTATCAGGGAACACAGGTATTTTTTTTCATATATTTCCACATTTTTAAAACTACTATTTTGAAAAGTTTCAGAAATTCTTCTCTGAATATAATATCATAGAAGTTTTATGTCCTCCCAGGGAGCAGCACACCACAAAGAGCAAAATGCATAGCATTTGCCTAGGATGTACTAAATTTAGCCAAAAAAGGAGCTTGTTTCTGCCCTCAAGACATAAGTATAAAGTGATGGAAATGCACTATGAACCCAGAGCAATAAAAAGGAAAGGATGGATAAATTGACTTAATGCAGTGTTAATAAAATTCACTTTCGCCCAAACATGATTTTTTTCCATATTCAATCCCTAAAAATTGAGATTCAATCATTGTTTCAGAATATTATCATTCCTTATTTCTTTACCTTTTAAATTCCCATTACAATTGTTTTCACTAATTCAGCAAAAGAACTCCAATAATGCTTCCATTTAGTTTAAGCAAAGTACAGTGTATAGAACATAAATAAAGTCTAGATATTTGGATATTCATATAACCATTCACATATGACCACTAACTCATTTATAAGAAAAATCTGATGTGAAATAAATTTCATTATTAAGAAAATTCTTATCAAAAGTAATCAAAAGAATAAATGGGAAATACGGACTTTTTACCATGGAATGGTCCCTTCCTTACAGTCCGACTGAAGAGTAGATAGGACTTTCAGACCTTACTGCCCTCACTATTTTGCCCTTAAATAGTAATAGCTTCCTATATCCTTCCAACCAGCCCTGTTCCAACCTGTTCTCACTACTGGGGGATCTTTTCTAAATGAATCTTACAAAGTCTCCACATGAAAATTGGATGGGATCCTGTGTCCTTGTATAAAATCCTTCAAAGGCTGGAGGCAGTAGCAGCGGTCTGCATGACAGCTCCTCTCCTCGGCATGGCCTACAAGGTTCCTCCTCATCTGGCACCTGCTTCATTTCTAGCCCCATCTCTCAACATCATCGGCCTCTTCTCTTTACTGCTGCTTTTCTAAATTATTTTTCTTACCTTAATCTTCCAGGCTTATTATTTCAACGTCTTTGCAAATGCTGCTTCTGTCCTTGAAATACCAGCTCTTCTCCACTGTCTGCTTCCCTAACTCCTGCTCACCCCGTTTGCTTGCTGGGGTCTGATGTCCTCCTAGGTGTTTCTGCAGATTCTCTGCTCACCACACTTGGCACCTACCATGCTCTGATGTAATTATGCATTTATCCATCTCTTTCAATAAAATACAATTTCCCCAAGATCAGAGATCATATCTTTTCTGTCTTCATGCCTAACTCATTAGGCTTCCTTGGAGGCAGTACTGACTAGTAGCCAAGTGCAGAGATACTGCAGCTAGAGGGCCTGGGTTCATACCCCAGGGTTGCTACTTCTTAGCTGTGTGACCTAGTGCAATTTACTTAACATTTCTGTCCTTCAGTATCCTCATAAGGAAAATGGGGATAATAATAATATTATGCACCTGACAGCATTGTGAGGATCAAGTGAATTAATATATGTAAATGCTTAGAATATGCCTGGCACCTGTATTAATGTTAGCTGTCATTCTGTCCTCAGCACCACCAATGTCTGACATATAGTAGGTAATGCACAAAACTTAGTTGCAAAAATTAATGGGTGATGAAATATAAGTATATCAAGTATAATGATTTTTCAATTATCCCCTTTTCATTATTTTGCATTCTCCTCCTTATTCTTAATTATTGGCCCATTCATTCAACAAGTATTTATTATCTACTTCAATAGAACCGAGGATTATCTTGAAAATGCCCACTTCATTTTTTAGAGGGCTTTGAAAAAAAATGTGCTTGTCAGAAAAATGATAGAATTGGATAAAAACTCATCCTCTTTCTAGAGTGCTCATAATAGTAGCCTCCAGTTAAGTTTAAACTGGGAGCTCTCTGGGGTCTTCCCAAAGGGGAAGAAAATGATTACAACTTCTCATTTTTTTTTTCATTTCCAATTTGTGTGAGCTTTTCAACTTCTTTCAGCACCTCACCTAACTATTATGCAATCAAGATCAAAGGCAATTTCTTAAGGAAAAAAAAAGAAGTAAATCTACTGTGAAGCTAGTTGTTTCATAAAACTATATCTTCTAAAAAACAAACCTCATAAAAGAACTGACCAAGAGAAATGATTGGAAACCTCATAAGAATTGGCAGAAACATCTACGAAATTAAAACTTGTTTTCAAAAAAATCCAATTAAAAACAACAATGGACATGATCAAATGTACTATTGCCCCATACCACAATTTTTAATCTTCTTACAAAGAAATGTGCTAAGCTAGGCTGCCGTTTTCTAACTCGATTTCCCATTGCCTTTCATAATCTGTTCTTCCTCCATTATATACATTCTCCTCCATCTTGGACCCTGTCTCTGGGGAAGGAAGGCTCTGGTAACGTTGGGGATGAATGATCTGTATTCTCTGTGTGCTGCGAGGGTATGGAGGCCTTTCTGGAGAATGAGAGAAGAACAGGGGTTAAGTGTGTTCATCTCCAGTTATTTCTTTCTGTGCATCTCTTCTCTCCTCCTATACTTCCTGGCCTCCTTTTTATTCCAACAATATCATAGACCCTATGTCCATGGTGGCAATAGTGTAGGTCCCGAGTTATCACTGTATCTGGTTAGCAAGGTCTAGCATAGCATAGGCTGGTCTAGGCACAGGTAAGGTAGCTCATTATAGGCAGAGATTGGGAGCAGGCGCTTTATGTTGAGTTAGCTATATCCTCAACACATGTGAGGCCCTGGCACCCAGTTCCTACCAGATGAGCACCTGCTGCATGCCAGGCATCGTGCCAGCTGCTGGGGATGCAGAGATGAAAGGCAGTGTGGCCCTTTCACGTGACCCCGGGCTAGTTAATTCACTTGGTTCTGTGACCCTGGGCTAGTTAATTCACTCCTTACTCACTCAGAAATAATGCCCATTTTATAAAGTTGTTGAAAGGATGAAGTGAATAAAGTTCTAGTACAGTCCTTTATACATAGTAGGTGTTCAAAAACGATAACCATTATTTTTGGTGATGACAGTGATGATGATGATGAGGAGGATGGCAAGTCATTCTAGTCTTCCAGGAGTCTAATGTCTAGTGAGAACTGATGAACACAAAAATCATCTGCCATATCTAATTATTATGGTTTCAAAAAATTTAAAAGACGGTACAAACCATGATTATTGTTTGTTCTTTCTTTTTCTTAATTTTGTATAATGGGTCCAAGGGTAAGCTACGGAAGGATAGGTGATGCCACTTTTAGAATGACAATTCTGATTCCCACACAAGAGATTCCTGATAACTGTGGAGTCAATAAACCTCTGCTGGTAAAGAGAAGCCCAGCAGGAGAGAGGCTTCACTTTCAGAGGAGGCACAAGGTACCTTGTATGTTGGTTACTCCTCACTTAAAGGTAGAGAAGGCTGAGAATCCCAGAGCTGAGGGCTGTGTGCACAGAGAAAAGGGTCTTCCTTAGAGACTTCCCCTTTGGGGATGAGAACAAGCCCTTGGGAAGGTGCGGAGGCTTCCTCTACTCACAATTAGGCTAAATTGAAAGATGGGTAGGGAAGCCTAAGGCAATTACATTTTTCCTTCAGCAACCTTTATTGTGCACTGATTGCAGGCCAGGAAAAGTGCTCGGGTGCTACGGGAAAGCTGGTGAACAAGCTGGTGAACAAGAGTCTGGGTTCTCATCCTTACAGAGCTCACAGGTTAGTGAGGGGGAGACAATAAAGAACTAAATAAAAAAGGAATAAATAATCACACACTGTGACAAGTGTGTGAAGACGGCTTGCTTTGTGTGGATGCTCTCAGTGCCCCATACCATGTTCCCTGGAAATGCAGGGGAGCTAAGGCCCCAGAGGGCCATCCTCAGGCACAGGGGTCCTAGCCGGAGGATGAATGCCCCAGCCTTCATCCTTCAGAGGGAGAATTTTGGAATGAATCTACAGGGCTCTTTGGAGAGTCCCCAGCAAGAAGAAGCCCCATAGCCCACAGAGGTGACAATGATTAATTACTTCCTCTCCTTGTTCTCACTCCCTGCTCCCTCAACACTGCTTACTAAAATCACTTCCCGGATAATCTAGCTGCATCAAGCCCTTGTCCCAGGCTCTGCTTTCAGGGACACTCAAACGAACACCTTGTGAGAGAGCAAAGAATGCTGGGGAGGGCAACCTCGGCCTGAAGGGTGAAGAGGTAGCTCAGCACACAGAGAGGTCTAGGCGCAGGGAACTGCGTGTGCAGACCCTGGAGACGGAGAGGAACTGGAGGGTGTGAGGAACAGAAGCTGCTCAGGTGGCGGGAGGGTGGTTAAGGGGTCAGGGAGTGGCTGCAGAGCGCTCTGGAAAGAGAGGTAGAACACAGGCACTATCAAGGTGTTCTGGGAAAGCAAGGAGTGCGTCATTTCGCTAGTATGCCGATAGCAGCAGAGATTGACTGGGGGACTGGGAAAGATGAACATCATAGAGTTTTATGCCAACTAGCTTCTTGGTTCTTCTAGCCTGAGAGTTTGTCATTCTTGCATAGGGGATATTTGAGTATACTCAGGATATATCCTCTTGCCTCTTTCTCCCTTGTCATAAAACCTTTGGTAACTTGCCTAATGCCCTTGGCATTTAAAAAAAATCCAAACTCTTTTTCATAGTATTCAAACCCATGTCTGGCCATCACAGACTTGGGTTTGAATGTCAATTCTGCCAGCTATAGCTGCGTGGCTGACTTTGAACAGGCTGATTGAATTGTCTTCACTCCTCTTCATCTGATAAAAGAAATAAACTCATAGGGTGAATGTGAAGATTACGTAAGCAAATATATGCATTAAGCACTTAATGCAGCAGTTCAGCATTTGACCCATAGGAATAGCTCAATAAGTGACAATTTTCTGCAACAAAAAACCCAACAATGTACATATCAGTCTTTAATTAGAAGGGGAAAAAGTGCAGCTCAAAGATTCAAGTAAGGAACTCTAATATTCTCTCTACAATTTTTAATCTATGTTCGTAAGAGAGATTGGCCTATAATTTTTCTGTCTCATAATATGCTTTTTTATGTTTTGGTTTCAAGGTTACACTGGCCACTCAAAATGAGTTAAAATTATCTCCCCTTTTTCTAGTCTCTGAAAGGATTTGTGCAGAAATAGTGTTAATTCTTCTTTAAATATTTGAAAGAGTTCACCTGTAAATCTATCTAGACATAGAGTTTTCTTTGTGAGATGTTCAATTTCTTTAATAACTATAAGAAATCTTTGATATTTGATTTATGTTATTGTTACTTTTGTTTAGTTGTATATTTCAAGGAATGTATCCATTTTGTCAAAATTTTCAAAGTTTTTGGCATAAAGTTGTTTATAATATCTAATTATGATTGCTCTAATAAATTTATATGTAAAGTTTCAAAAAAATAACTTTGAATATAGAAAAAGGAAAAAAAAAAAGAAAAATCCAGTGTCCTTTCAGAGTTGTAGGATGCTGAATATGTGCAAACAAAGCTTTGGAGTCACCTAAGTACCCCTGATGAAAGAAGTTATGAATTTCATATGAAAGTGTAATATACTGATATTTTAGGCTATGACTCAAATATGTAGCCTTGAGTATAATTTTCCTGATGAGTAACAAACAATAATATTTAGTAATGCTCTCATTCATTAATTAGTATTTTGTGTAAATCTTATCAAAGCCTCCGTGGTAATATATAGTCTACTATTAGAGTGTGATGGCTTCCCGGCTACACCTGAACATTTTTAGAAGCGCCTCCTAGAGAATGGGCTTCCTTCTGGAGCTGAATAACCAACAAGGACTGCACACTGTGAGACTTTTAGTAAAGTACCTTGAATTCTGATGTTCCTACTTGCTAAAATACTTTCCAGTTGACAATGTTATGTCCTGAATTAAATTCGAGTTACTAATGTGAAGCATTTATTGTTTTTTATGGCAATGATGTATTCAGTGGGGTTAAGATAGCTTTTTGAGATAGAAATTATACAAATGGGGAAACTTAGATGAAACCATATGGATAAGCAATTCTGCCCTCCTACAAATCCACTTGTCTTAGAAAGTCATTATCATTCTTTTGTTGCATATCTGAAGCATCCTATAGGTTAGCACACTGGTGCTTGAGGAAGTTGCTATTGGGAAGGCCTTATTTTCAAGGTTCATAATAAAGAAATCCTGCAACATTATTATAGAATATTCACCAACTGCTGCTCTTTTAAAAAAGAGGTATTCACAGCCATTGTGTATGATTCGTGAATAAAATAAAACATTAAAATGAGCATTCAAAACATTAGCATATTAATCATACGCTTCCATGTGGTGTTTACAGTCTGTCTCCATTGTGTATATCCAAAGTTATTTGATTTTAAACTTATATAAGGACTTTATAAACACTTGGTCAATCATCGATTGTCTTTGCAATATTTAGCTATTCTGACCTACAGCTATATGAAGCTAAGTATGACACCAGAATGTTGTAAAAATTGAAGTATTTGCTTCTGGTCCAAATTTTTAGGTTTGGGGGTTATTTAACAGGAAGAATATAAATTTCAACACTGGCTAATAATTGTAATTGAACAAGGGGTTAATGAAAGCATTCTTTTCCGAGAGTCAAATCATTTACTGATTAATAGTCAGCTATTAAAATTATGTCATAGGTTGCTGGGCCACAAATTCAATCAGGTCTTTGCATAAATTCTACCCTCACCTTTCCTTTCTTGTTTCCAGACTCAACTACATAGGCAGCAGATGACACAGAAGCCCCTGGCCCTTGTTTCCTAAATACGGCTTTTGCACAAAGGCGTTAGAAAAAATAAGAGCTTATTGAATACTTAACTGTGTTTCTCTAAACTAAACTCTTAAAAATAATCTTATTTAATTTTTTACAACAATGACAATGAGGCAGATACTAATTTTAGCATTTCCATTAAGGAAAAAAAGGAATTGGATGTGCAGAGGTTAAGGAGTATGACAAATAGGCAGTGCTGGGGAAAGGCAGAAGAAGGACTCAGAGCCAGCTGCGTCTGCGTCCAAAGCCCACAACTTTAGCCAGTGTGCTGTGCTGTGTTTTGTCTACATCAAACTTTTCCTGACCTCTTTCACTGCCCATAAAGCCAATCCAATCCATTCTGCATAGTGCTCGCATTACTGTCACATTATACCCTGGGGCACTGACCTGTATTTCATCAAATTTAATACTTATCGATGCTGGAGTTTTCTTTATCTTACCAAAAGGTTTTCACACAACTATATCATGTCTATCTTATGGCTGATGGGAATTTTAAGGTGTCATTGATTTTAAGATGCATCCTAACTTCATTGTGGTTAAAGTAAAAAAAAAAAATAATGTTTTAAAGTCAATGTAGTACAATAAATATTGATTAGTGTTGATAGTTAAAGTCCTTTAAATGTAGTCTGGGGCCTTACTCAGCAATCTGATTTTGATTTACCTGTCACTAACATATAATCAAAAAAAAATCATCTAATTGTAACACAGCCTAATCAGCTTTTTCAAACCAAACACGTTCATTGATTCGGGTGTGACCCTCGTTCAAGCAGCCACAATCAGAGTCAGCCACATCCTTTCTCTTTCCAGAATTAAAAAGAAATTATGGTGACTATAAAACTTAGTCATTGGTGACAGGTTTCATGCTAACTGTTTGGGTTGGAAATATTTTCGATCTGTAGAATCACAGAGCCTTGAGTTAGAAGAAATCTTTATATTCCAGCTGGTCCAATCTCCCACCTTGCGTAGGAATTCCTGGTGACAGATCATTATTCACCCTAGGTGGCTGTGCTATATGGTAGAACAAATAAATTCTGTGCTGATTCAAGTAGGTAAAATGTGATATATTTTCATCTTGCAAAATAAAAGGTTCAAAATATTGGGTACAATTTATGCTGCAAAATCTCTACCAAATATCTTCATTGCTCACTACATTTGGCAACAGTAGTTCTGAGCACCCCAGGGTCTAGGCTCCTCCACGATGATTGGCCCCAGGAGACCACCACTGACTCCTGCGTGCTGCAAGCCCGTCTGGTAAATAAAACCTGTCTGTGTTTACTTGGTTGCCTTGCAACAGCGAATCCTGCTTTGCCCCATGACAGCTATCTGAATGGCAGCCTCTTGAGTATCCTCCTGACAAGTTCTCTTTAGCTGTGCAGCCTTTACATCCTTGTGTTAGCAATTGTATTATTCTGGTCAACACATTTCTGCAGTAACAATAGAGTACCAATTAGATAATTCTATAGTGTTTTTCTTGCTATGAATAATAATTAAATGGCTATGAACAATAATGACAGTGAATTATTTTATTGAGCGATATGCTAAATGATTTACATGTATTATGTCACCACTATCACTTAATAAATTTTCGTAACTTATCCATGATCAGACTACCTGACCTATTGCCCAAGTTTTCAGCCTCAACCCTAACTCACTAAGGAGAAGGGGAGATTATGAAACCTGGCCTAGATAATTTATAGGAAGTGTCTAAGTTCATATTGCCAGCAAGTGGTGAAATTCTAGGTTACGTTCTATGTTTTGCTTCTTAGTCTGTAGCTCTTTCTAAAATTTAACATTTATTGGAGCATGTGCAATTTTGGAAACATGGCTGGTTTAATTCTAAAGAGTCATTTATTTAATAGTCTTTGATATTGGATAGATTTTGATATGTCAGAATTCATATACTAATGTCTGTCTTAATCTATTCGGGCTGCCATAACAAAATACTATGAACTGAGTGGCTTATAAACAACAGAAACTTTATTTATCACAGTTTTGGAGGCTGGAAAGTTCAAGATCAAAGTGCCAGCAGATTTGGTCTTTCGAGAGGGCCAACTTCCTGACTCATAGATTGCCATCTTTTCATAATAATCTCATATGGCAGATGTATAAGATTGAACTAAAAGTCAGAATCAGGAATGATTGGCCTAAAAACCCTGAACCCTATTTCTGCAGCTTCTTCCGAACATAACTGCTACTGAAACATGTAACTACAGAATTAGAATAATATGACCAATTTATTTGAAACTTATTTTGAATAATTTTGAATGAAATTTTCTAAATCTTTTCCCAAATCATACTTGTGTCTCTCTGTTAAAGGTATAAACTACATTTAAGAATTCATTAATGAAAGAAAAAATGAAAGCTGTCTATTTAACCAAATTTCAAGAAAAAGTAAATTATAATTCAAACATATTCTGGTCAAACATATTCTCATTTAAGTTGTAAGGAAAAGGTGATTTAATATGTATAAAATAGGAGTTAGTTACAAAATAAACCAGAGGAAATGGAATTTCAACAGAAGAAAAAATGGAGAATTGCTTCTTCACTCAATCAATACTGGTCCCAAAGAGCAGCTGAGAACATAAAAAAATATTGAGGCTATGAGTCAAAGATTGACAGTTTGTTAATTGACATTTCCAAGTTTGTTGACACTACGTAAACTAAAAGTTAGTTCTCAGGTTCCCCAGATGACAAAATATTTTTTTGTCCAGAATATCAAGTGTTCAGAAGGCCCTGGATTTCATGATATTTTTGTTCTTAAGAATATAAGTTCTTTTGGCAATTATCTAAAATATCACAGTGTCTCCTATGAGAGCACACAGTTTACTGTGCTACTTCGTGGGGTATGACCTTTCAAGTCAATTATTCTCCTCTCCATTCCCAGAGGCAATTCCATCCTGATTTCTGTTACCATGGATGGTTTTGACTGTTCTAGAACTTTCTATAAATGGAATCATATGGCATATGCTGTCTTGTTTCTGTTTTTGTTTTTTACTCTACATAATTATTTTGAAATTCAACCATATTACTGTGTTCATCAGTCGTTCAATTCTCCTTTATTGCTGAGTACAGTTCATTATATGAATATACTACAATTTATTTACTTATTTTCCTTTTGATGGTCTTTTGGATTTTTTTCCCTTTGGAGGGAATGATGAAGAAGAATACTTTGACAATTATTCTGCAAGTTTTTGTTGGTTGGTTGGTTGTTCTTTTGTGGGCATGTTTTCATATTTGGGGGGTAAGTCCTGTTAATATTTTCCCTCATCATTGATTACTTTAACCATTTTGAGGGGAATGATTCTTGGTTTTTAAGAGCCTGGAATAGTTCCATTAAAAACTAGTAAATATATATTAATAAAATCAGGAGCAATCAATGAGAAACAATTAACTTACATTTCTTAAAATACACATTTTGCAGGTCAATCTGTTCTTGCAAGATTTTAATGAGGAAATAATATATTGTCCTTGTCCTAAGGAAATTGGCAATTTGATTTTTGCTTCCTGTCATGGGAGACACTCAGGGTACTAAGTTAGAACATTTGCTTATGGCACATTTTCCTAATGTGGAAACTTTAATATACATTAGGAAGAAAGAAAGAAAAGAAAAGAAAAAAAGAAAAGAAAAGAAAAGAAAGAAGGCATTGCTTTTGCATCTCTACATAACACGTGTTGTATTATTTTCATGTACTTTTTATAATAATAATTGTAATAAACAGCTACCAAATGCTGGGAATTTGCTTTGTGCCAGGCACAACATGTGTAGGCACTTACTCCTTAAATTTTCAGGATTCATCTAATTTGTCCAAGATCATGCAACTAGGAAGTAGTAGAGCTAGTACTCAGATTCGGTGCTGTCTAAATCCAAAATCTGAGCTCTTCACCTTATGCAGCCTTGACCCCCATTTTTATCATTTATTACTCACAGAACTCCTGCAAAGTAAATATTTCAAAACCTATTTGCTGGTGAAAACACTGTTGCTTGAAAAGGTGATTTGCCTATGGCCTCAGAGTTAGTATTTCTTAGTGACACATAATTCCTAAAACCAGTTCCTAGAAATGTCTTACTCTTTGCTGAAACTGGTAAGAGAAAAGTATGAGGGCTTATAATCTGTCTCTTTATCATTCAGATTTTTTTTATAATGCTCCATAAAAACTCCCTTGTTATTTAACATTGAATGATGGAAAGCAGGAAAAGAAGGGTAAAAGCAGAAAATGTCATCTCGAAAGGTCTCTGGCAGCTTTAAAGCTATAGCATACACCCTGCCCTACCCGCTTGCAGAGAAGGGCTCTCTGGGAAAGTGGTGATGATGCTTATGTTTATGCTGTACCCACTGCCCTCTTAGGTGGGACCATCTCTGTGGTTAGCAAAGACAGGAAGGCCATTCTGCTACTCTTAAGAATTTTGACAAGAGATATGGTGCCAAATTGCTTTGACACAACAGACCCTATTCATGTTAGACTTGTCAATTAGATTACGCAACAACAAAAGAACAATTCATCTCTTGCCAGAGAAGAATGCCAGTGAAGAATTCTGAAAATCTAGGAGGCTTTTGACGTGACAGCTTTAGCGATTCCTGCTTACCAACAGTGTAATAAAGGGAAGCAAGGCAGCAATAGTGCCAATCATAAGAAACAGCTCCCTACATGGAATGTATGTCCAGGATTCAGAAAATGTTGATTATCTGTGGCTTGAAAGAAACCATTGTCTAACCAAAGGCCAGCATTATGAATAAATGATTATAAAAGGTAAAAAGCCGGTAATTTGCTTTTTACTGATAAATACCTTGAATGGATGGCTTGCAAAAATTATTGTTCAGCTTTCACTGACATTTTGATTAGTGAAAACTAATAGGTGAGTTTTTTTTTTTATATTGAGAACTCAGTACCACAGAACCCACATATATTTTCCTTGATGCATTGTAGACAACTGTCTATGGAGTATCATTCAAGAAGTGCAAAGCAGATGAATGAACTCTCTTTCCGGATTCCCACACCCTCTCTCTCCTGCCATCTGACGACCCTACCTTATACATGTGTGCACACATACATAAGCTTTAACTACAGAGCACCAGCAGGACAGATTTGTTCTTGGATCATGTAAAAGGCTCCATGCTAGAAGGTATTTAGGCCTCGGTGCAAGCCTAAATTGTTATGATGCTTAGAACGTATGTGTTGTCCCAAGGAAAAGCAATTAAAATTCAAAATTACCTGAAGTTCAAACTTAAAAGAATTTTATTTGCCTGAAATTAACTGAGGCTATATTTTCAGCCAAAAGGCTGATGATGGCACGAAAGGGAAATTAGGCTAAAAGATAAATAAAGATGGCTGTATCTCTTGCACACCTCCATTTGAGGATAGTGAGAATGGAGAGAAAGGGTCTTTGGATTTCTGATCTCACTTGACCGTCACATCAGTGATGTCTAATAGAACTTGGTGCAATGATGAAAATGTTCTGTATCAGTCTATCCAACATGTTAGCAACTAGCCTCATGTAGCTATTGAGTACCTGAAATGGGGTTAGCATAGTGGAGGAACTAAATATTAAAATTTATTTAACTTTAATTAATTTAAATGTGAATATAGCCCCATGTGGCTAGTGGCTATCATTTCAGACAGCACAGGCATAAATCATTAAGTCTCATCTCATTGTATTTTACAAATGAAGAGACAAATTCTGAACTACTCAATGACTACCTTAAAATTATGTGGTTAGTAATTAAAGATAATATCTTAATTCCCAGACCCAGTTCTTTCCAGCAAGTGTGTTGTTTACCTTCTAACATTTTAGGAGAGATTGTTGGGGCTGACTGAGATTAAAGTTCTATGAAAACAAGACTGAGGAGGGATACTTAGGAGTGGGCAGGGATTTGGAAAGGGAAGATAGGGAGGACAGGTGCCAACTCCACCATTTTTGCTTCACTGTCCAGTGTGGCTGGTCCCAATGTGGCCAAATCATAATCTTCTGAGACACTGCAGAAAAACACAAAATGGCGGATATTACTCTCAGAGACCTATAGTTTTAAAAATGTCCTCTGGTCATCTTGCTGCACAGTCACATATGGAAACTCCTGCTCGCCCCCATTAGGGGGTAACCCCGCAGAAGCTACTGGAGGAATGAAAGGACTGAATGAGTTCCATTTAATAAATATTTGTTGTGTGCCTTCTAGATGCTACTAAGAGGCAATGCAGTGGCGTCTGTGTTTGAATTCCAGCTCCACCACTTTCTAGCTGTGCTACTCAGGTAAGCTATTTAACCTCTTTCGGCCTCAGTTTCCACATCTACAAAATCAGGATAAAAACTGTACTTTTCTCACAGAGTTTTTATCAGGATTAAAGGACATAAAGGACTTACGAAAGTGCCTGGCAGGTGGTACCTGTTATATGCATTTTAGATATTATAATTTTGCAGATGACACTGACACTTGAACAGAAAGTGTCAACATAAGATGAAAGGTGGTCACGGGGTGTCGCACAAGAGGGGCCATTAACACAGCAGGAGTAACGGGAAGGACACAGGGACCGACCGGAGACACAGGAAGCTTATAATTCTTGCATTACCTGCTTGAAACGGGCCAAATTTGAAAAGAATCATTACTCTGGACTCCATGGTGTCCGTGTCTGAATTTTTTATTTTTAGCTTTCTTCTGAAGGCTGCGCTGAGGCTGACACGATGGGTTTTGCACCTGCAGTGGACGTGGCGTGGCCCTACCTGCCCAGCTCTAGCCCGGAGGCTGGGTTTGAGACTACCCAAGGGCAATACTCAAGAGTGGGGAAACAATTATCTCTCTTTCCTTCCCATCCACACAGAACTTCCAAATCCTCCTGCTGTGGGTTCGCATCTGCATATCTGCCTAAAGCATGTGCATGCAGCTGTGGTGTGTCTGTGGGAATTAAGGCCACTGGCATTTCATGCTCCTATCATGATTTTTATTATATCATCTCACTGAGAGAAATGCCATGCTCAGCAACTACTCATCGCAGTTCTTACCGAAATGGAAGGGTGACGTATTCATCAATAACGCAGCAGCTCTGCCAATGTAGGGATTATTAGGATTCATTCGATTCACTTTCATAAAGGCAGGGGCCACATGCACTTTACTGACCACTAAATATACAGAACAAAACACAGTGCTGGGGCTCAGCAGACACTAAATAAATATTGTTAAAAGAATGAATTACTGTGTCTTCCTATTACAGAAGATAAATACTTCCTAGAAAAACCCACATCCCTTTTTGAGCAGATCCATTGGATCAGTTATGATTATTACTTTTGATATTGCTACTGATTTTTATTGTCTTTATAAGATGTAAGCCTCATTCCTTGGGACACCTCTAACTTATTCACTGCTTTATCCCCAGAGTTTACCAAAGTACTTGGCATATAATAAATGCTCAGTAAATACACATTGAATGAATGAGGAAGTTAAGAAAGAAATTGCTTTCCTTCCCTGGTTAATGCAAGCCTTTCTTCCCTCCTATGTGTTACAGAATTGAACTTCTTTTGAAATTTATTAGGACAATTATTAAGGGTTACTATGTCCAGATGAAAACCTTCTTATAGTGGTCTATTTTATACCTTAAGGGTAATCAGAATTTTCAGTGTGAATAGCTACAGAATATACTAGCAATTCTACACATTACAGGTTCACACAACGGAAAACAAGGATCGTATGTTGCACTCCCTTAATGAGCATCCATACTGTGCCTGAAACAGACACCACAAGAAAGCAATGGATGAGTGTCAGGTGCTATAGAGAGGACCTGGTTCCAAATGGTCTTGTGACAGATTTCAACTCTAACTCAGTTCATTGATCTTGTTCTATTCTGAAATATTATTTCAGGTTTTCCCTACTTTCTTGGCCAAATATGTCACCCAGAAACTATTTTTAGGTTCCCTGAGCATGATAGTATTATTCCAACTGAGAAATAGTGATTTACAGGAATACCTCATGTTATTGCACTTTGTAGATATTGCTTCCTTTTTTTTTCAAATCGTAGGTTTGTGTCAACCATGCATCGAGTAAGTCTATTGCAACACGGTGTACACACTTTGTGTCTCTGTCAAATTTTGGTAATCCTCACAATATTTTGAACTTTTTCATTAGTATTCAATCTGTTATGGTGATCTGTGACTAGTGACCATGGATGTTACTATTGTAATTATTTGGGGGAACCATGAAGCACCATGAAGCACACCCACATGAGAAAGTGAACCTCACCTATAAATGTATGTGTTCTGATTGTTCCACTGACCAGGCTGTTCCCCATTCTCTTTCCTTCTTTTCAAGTCTCCCTGTTCCCTGATACACAATAACATTAAAATTAGGCCAACTAATAACTCTATAATGGCCACTAAGTGTTCAAGGGAAAGGAAATGCTGCACATCTCTCACTTTAAATCAAAAGCTAGAAATGATTAAGCTTAGTGAGGAAGGCATGTCGAAAGAAAATATAGGCTGAAAGCTAGACCTCTTGTATGAAAAAGTTAGCCAAGTTATGAATGCAAAGGAAAAGGTCTTGAAGGAAATTGAAAGTGCTACTCCAGTGAATACATGAATGATCAGAAAGCAAAACAGCCTTATCGCTGATAGGGAGAAAGTTTGAGTGGTCTGGATAAAAGATAAAACCAGCCACAACATTCTCTTAAGCCAAAGGCTAATCCAGAGCAAGGCTCTAACTCTCTAATTTTATGAAGGATGAAAAAGGTGAAGGAGCTGAAGAAGAAAAGTTTGAAGCTAGCAGAGCTTGGTTCATGAAGTTTAAGGAAAGAAGCCATCTCCATAATGTGAAAGTGCAAGATGATACTCTTGATTTTTCTTCAGGTTGTATAAATCTTTACCTTTTACTAAAAGTGCAAGGTGAAGCAACAAGTGCTGGTGTAAAAGCTGCAGCAAATTATTCAGAAGATCTGGCTAAGATAATTGATGAAAGTGGCTATCCTAAACAATAGATTTTCAAAGCAGATGAAGTAGCCTTATACTGTATTGAAAGGAGATGCCATCTAGAATTTTCATAACTAGAGAGGGGAAGTCAATGCCTAGTTTCAAAGTTTTAAAGAACAGCCTGACTCTCTTGTTAGAGGCTTGTACAGCTGGTGACTTTAAGTTGAAGCCAATGCTCACTTACCACTCTGAGAATCCTAGGGTCCCTAAGAATTGTGCTAAATCTACCCTGCCTGTGCTCCATAAATGGGACAACAAAGCCTAGATAACAGCATATCTCTTTAGAGCATGATTTGCTGAATATTTTAAGCCCATTGTTGAGAACTAATGCTCAGAGAAAAGCCTTCGGGAAATGATTCACCATTCTAGTTGCCATGAAGAAAAGTTGTGATTCATGGGAGGAGGTCCAAATATCCATATTAACAGGAGTTTGGAAGAAGTAAATTCCAACCCTCATGGATGACTTTGAGGGGTTCAAGACGGAAGTGGAGGAAGTTACTGCAGAAGTGGTGGAAATAACAAGAGAACTAGAATTATTAATAGAAGTTGTGCCTGAAGATGAGACTGAATTGTTGCAATCTCGTGATAAAACTTGAATGGATGAGGAGTTGCTTCTTATGGATGAGCAAAGAAAGTGGTTTCTTGAAATGGAATTTGCTCCTGGTGAAGATGCTGTGAATATTGTTAAAATAACAACAAAAGACTTAAAATATGACATAAACTTAGTGGACAAAGCAGTGGCAGAGTTTGAGAGGATTGATTCCAATTCTGAAAGAGGTACTTGTGGGTAAAATGCTATCAAACAGAATCGCATACTACAGAGAAACCTTTCATATGAGTAAGAGCCAATCGATGCAGCAAACTTCATAGTTCCTTATTTTAAGAAATTTCCACAGCCACCCCAACCTTCAGCAACAATCACCCTATCAGTCGGCAGCTGTCACCATTGAGGCAAGACTTTCCACCGGCAAAAAGAGGACCTACTGAGGGCTCATTTAATTGCTAGCATTTTTCTTACTTATAAAGTATTTTTAAATTAAGCAATATACATTTTTTAAGACATAATGCCATTTCCCACTTAGTAGGCTACAATATAGTGTAAACATAACTCTTATATGCACTGAGAAAACAAAAAATTTGTGTGATTTGCTCTATTGCGATATTGGCTTTATTGCAGTGGTCTGGAAGGGAGCCCACACTATCTCTGGGGAATGCCTGTGATGGTGCATACCCGTAATTATAAACTGCAATACGAGCTCTAAAGAAATAGTGCAGGATGTCAAGAGACCGTATAACCAGGGTATCTGTTCTAACGGGGTGCGGCCCTTTGAAAAATTACTTTTGTTGCTAAGAGCTCTAGAAAAGAGAGTTAATCAGGCCGAGAGAGAGGGGTCTAGGGAAGACGATTTTGGCAGCAGGAACAGTAAGTCTGCACTGTGGGACGTACAGGAGCCATTCTCAGAATGGACAGAAGGCCAGGGTAATGGAGACACAGCACAGAGCCAGCGAGTGTTGTGAGAAGAAACCAGAGAGATACCGGAGCGCTGGGGTCAGTGTTAGGGTCTGAAGTCCATACGCAGGGGGAGAAAGACTTCTCAGACAGTGATTAGGACACACAAAAGTTAAAGTTTATTTATTTTCCTGAGAAAGAAAGAAAAAGGTAGATAGAAATAGAGAGATAGAGAGAGAGAGAGAGAGAGGCCACAACACACAGAGGGAGGATAGAAATGTTGGTTGGTTGGTGCTTTTAAAGGGTAAAAATGGCTTTTTATCCCTGCTTCAGGGGACTGATAACAAAAGCTGCTATGAAGATGTGGTGTTGGTTTTTTCTGTTTCTCGTGTAGCAGATTGATAGTAGAATTAGTTTCTTCTTTCTTCCCGACAGCAAGAGGCACCCGGTACAGTCCCTTCCCGAGGAAGCAGGGAAGCTCACAGCCCTCCTGTCCACTCAGCAACTTTTTCAAGGCTGAGAAAGAGCTCAGATAACAAGTTAGGCCCCATGTGTTTTAATTAAACAAAGGGTAGTTTGTTGTGAGTTTATTTCCCTTACTTTCTGTTTGATGGTTTATTTTCCTCTGTTAGACAGGCTTTTAGTAAGACCACCTCTCAGTCAGGGTTTGCCACCTGGCGCTATTGATTGACATTTGGAGCCAGGTGGTTTGTCGTTGTAGGGAGCTGTCCTGTGTACAATTTTAGCAGCATCTCTGGCCTCTACCCACGTGATGCCACTAGCATCCCTCCCCCTTCAGGTGTGACAACAAAAATGTCTCCAGATATTGCTAAATGTCCCCTGGTGGGGGCGAGGGGGAAATAAGCTCCCCAGGTTAGAGCCACCAGGATGGTCATGTAGAGCTCTTTAGGCCATTTGGGAATTTGGGCCTTTACATGATGAGCAATGGGAAACTCCTGAGGGATTTTAGTAGAGCAGTTCTATGACAGATCTATGGTACACAAGATAATGGCATCTTTCTCCTGTAAAATAGTCATTTTACCTCTTCATGTAGCCCCCTCCAATTATATCAAGATACAAACTTTTATGTGTGATTCTTCTCACCCACCACTAAAATGCATATGCTTAGCTATCAATTATGTTCAAAGAGTATTCAAACATTGCTTTTGAGCATATTGTTGTGCCATGATAGCAAAGTTATAATTATGAATCTCACAGGGTTCATTACCAATTCATATGTTCAGTATCTTAGAACTTTCAGAAATGTGTTTTGGGGAATCAAATGTATATTTTGGCTCTTATTCTGAAAGAGAGATATTTGGAGAGCTTTGTGACTATTTGAGTTTTCTTATATTGCTCAAATGAGAAATAATTGTTTTTTAGTTAGGGGTGTTCTTCAACTTCTCTTATAATTTAACTCTTAAGACTCTTAAGAGTGGTCATGATTTGTATATTCGGATGTAGCATTTGGTAAAACCAAATGAAGAATACATGCTCTGTCTGTCCAAGGGAAAAATGACCTTGATTCCAGCCTCAGATGTTTAAATAAAGCATCCTTGATAGGTCTATTTTTCTTCTATAGGTAGAAGAAGACATTGAGGTAAGAATCTTGGTTCAGAGGTAATAAGAAGATACTAGTGCTCTATGTTTAACTATGCAAACTTTTGGATAGCTCATGGTTGATTACTCTCAAAAGGCAAAAGCAGTGGGCATGGGGGGAGGGTAGGATAGGAGAATGGAAGAGGGCCTAACGCTACTGAGGGGAAGAAGGAGGAGGAAGGAAGTAATAACAGAACTTAAAAGTGTCATGGAGGAGAAGAATAGAAGAACCATTGCACTGTGCTTGGTGGGTACCTACTTCATCCCTTCAGGAAACTGGTGGTGAGTGATACAGAATTCTAGCAGGAGAAGTTGACCTACATGTGCTATGAAATGCTGTGAAGGCAGAAGCAGATAGTAGACTTAGTGCCTGGCATAGGAGTTGGTAGATGCAGAAGCTCTAATGCACTGCCAGGAAGAATGTCCAACTGGTGCATAAATGTCCCAGTGACCAACTGTCCCAGTTTATCTGGGAGTTCAGAATTTCCTGGGATACAGGAATTTCAGTGCTTAAAACCCAGACCATCCCAGGCAAACTGGGACCGTTGGCCAGTCTACACACAATGTCACCTTCCACAGAAGGTCATGGCAAAAACGCAGGGGGCAGACACAGCTTCAGCTGTGACACCAGCAGCAGCAGCAACAGAACCTATTTGGGGAAGAGCCCTAGCACACAGAACAAGTGCTTTGTAGTTTGTGGTGTGAGCTCTGCTTACAGCAAAGAATTTATGTGAACTCCTCTCTTTTCCCTCAGGAGTGGACTGTGGAAGAGAAAGCTCAAGGGAGTAGAAATAGGCAAAGAACCAAACAAATGATCCATTTGAGATTGAATGTGCATCTTCCTAGTCTTATATTTAACATTGATATGGATCTTAAAATGATTATAGAGCTACAAAAATCTAAATGACTAAAATTATTGTTGTACTCATAAAGCTATAAACAGTTTGAGAGAAGGGATGATGTCTTGCACACCACTGGTGCCCAGTGTTGCTTGGTGCACAGTAGACATCAAAAGGTTGTCTTGAAGGTGGAAACAACATATGTGCGTCCTGCTTCATTATCTCTTCCCATACTCTTATAAATCTATGTTTTCTTCTACTGCTCTCTGGACATTAGATTTAGAGCAAAACCAAATGCAGAGACCAGCCACATGAGCATGAGTTCCCATGTAAACCAACAGGCACCACACACCACACACAGAGATGGGTAGGCAGAGAGGCAAGAGAATGAAACACACACACACAGAGTCAGAATAGTTGGAAGGAGAGGTTTGACTTAACAGCACTGTGTCTGCCTTTCATTACCCTCATCCTAATTGCTTTTAAGCCTGGAACATTTAGACTCAAACCTGTTTTCCTAGGTGGAATTAGTATACACTTGAAGTCACATTGTCCTCAAGATGTCAAGAGGCCACGTCTAATAGCAGAAATAACTGGATACATGAACTAGCAGCAAATGTTGCAAGGTAATGGTGTGTAAATAAATGTATGGCTCTTGGGAAGAGGAGATCATTGAGAGTAAGAGATACTGGAGATTGTGGTAGAGCATTGAAAGATGGGTCAGATTGAGAGAATTTTCCAGTTAGGAGGAGAGATAAAAGTGAAAAAAACAAAAAACTAAAAACTAAAAAGGAAACATAGAATAGAGGATGATGAGGAGGAGCTGACCAAAAAGAGCAGACGTTTCATTATTATAAATACAATGATATTTATATTTATTTACATAATGTAAATATTTATTATACAATTATTGTGCACTACTCAATGTGTGACAGTGAATGTCCTAAGTAAGTGACTAAAATTTATTCATTTAGTCCTCACAAGGACCCTGTATGCAAGGTAATTTTATTGACTCCTTTTAGAAATGAGCAGAGACTCGTGGAGGGGTTGATTAATTTGCTCCGAGGCTTTGAATCAGGACTCAAAGCAGTGAATCCGGCTTCAGAGCCTATGTCCTCATCCAGCAGGCTCTGACTAACCTTGATATGTGCCCAAACCAGGCATGTGTGTTGCGTGACCATACGTTTTCAGGAGAAACACGAAAGACTTTGATATTCAGGCAGTGGCATATAGACATGTGCATTATAAAAAATGATTCCCTGACCTCAAGAAAATGTAATTCTGGGTAGGTCTATGCAGAATAGAACAAGCTCATTTTATCTATCAGACACTTAGTATAAACAGTGTCTATGTCCTATGCACTCTTCAAAGGATATAGAAATGCATGTGCCATGAAAATAATGTAGTGGCTTCAAAATATGAAAACAGTACAATGTATCTATAAAATGTAACTCTAATGCCCACTGCTTACTTGCAACTCAATTTTCATATATGCTAATATAATGTTGAGCAGGATTTCTATAATTGGTTTATACATAAGAACAAGCCAAAGATTCAGTTCTCATAATGCTTTAGTGAATATAAATTGGTTTACCAGTGATACTTTAAAACTTTTGAGAAGACTTTACTGTACACTTTATTATTTTTTGTCAGAAGAATTGTCAAAAACTTGAAAAAAAGACATAAAGTTGGAGTATGTTTTTCAAATATTATATGGGAGAAAAGACCATTCAAAGATTGACTAGAGGAATATACTTAGTTCATCTCATTGTTGGTTATTAACTAGAGGTCCCAGACTTAATGAAGTTACTTAACTGACAGATTTTTTTTTTCCAGTAAAGATGAAAATAATTTTTAGTGAAATAAATAATACAAAAGACTTATGATCTGTTGGACTATAATGGAGCCTTCTGATTTTTTAAAAAATTTGGACTCAGCAATCTCATCCTAACATTTCCTTATTAAATCTCCTATATATATCCTAGCATTTTAAATGCTTTTTGAACCAATCATGTCATCTTATTGGTTTCCTCATTAATTAAAGTGTTTAATAGTCTTTTAGAATCATGATTTTCAACACTTTAAAAATACATTTTGGTGGCAGGTGTCTCATATATGTAATTCTAAAAGACAGAAAAAAGACACTTTCTGATGGGTGACATGGATTTGACTTTAGAACTCATGAGTGAATTTCTTTTCTCTACTTTCATCACTGGGACATTCACTTTGTTCACTAAGCTCTGATACAATTGCATAAAATGTTCTTAAAACATCTCATTCTGAAAATGTTGCTCTATCTCTTTACTTAAAATGATCTTTACAACCAGTAGGAAAATCATGGCATCTGTAGTGAATGAGAAGTAATGAAAATGTCTTGTGGTGGGGGCAGCACACCATTTGCTCATCCAGGAGCAAGCTACTTTAACACATGGTCTTCTGACTTCACACCACGGTTCAGCAAATTTTCTTCTTAGGATGCAAAATGAGGTCTGATTTGCCCTTATAAAAATAAAATCCTAGGAATTGATTTGGTAACATTTCCACATCCATAAAAGCACTATAGTGCTTAAAAGATAGGAATAAGACTTTTTGAATAACCAAGTATTTTCTAGGACATAATGTAAATAAGATGACTTCAGCTATCAGAAAAAATGACCTTTAATGCAAAGGTTTTTAAAGTGTTTGACATTTGGCTAACAATGGGATTCAAATTTAAAATGTGGCCACAAATGAATATTTGGGTTAAAAAACAGCCTTTACTTTAACAGATTTTAATGCATGCTAAGATATTCAAAACTATTAGGAGGATGAATTCCAATGAGGCAAATTAGAATAAATTAAAATATTGTTCAACAATTCAATTAACCTTTCAGAATTGCAGGGGAAACCAAGTAATGTCATACTGTGCTCATGTAACCTTAATAAAATACTATATATAGAGAGATAGTACTCAGATTATACCATCACTAGCACTTTTCTGGGATAAATTCTAATATATTGCCATTCAGTAGTGACATTTACTATATAGAAATTGAAAAGTCCAGTCTTATTTATTTATTACTTTGAAAGGCAAAAGAGAAAACCACCAAATATTGTTTGAAAGCTTCCAATTAGGCAAATTTTAAGAAAAATGCATATTATGGTTTATAGCAAAATAAGTATGTTTTAGTTCATACATTGAGCATATTCATACCATCAGCATGAAAAATAAATAGTTTTCTCTCTGAAAACATTTCTTCCCAAAATGCAAGAAATGAATCTTTCTTTTCTTTCTATGGATCCAGGCAGATCACTGAAAGGAATTTCAGCTTAGTACTTTGCTTACTTTCCCATCAGGAATAACTAATTCCATCTCACTTTTATTATAGCCAGATAACAACATTCTATAGTATTTCACAAACTAAGGAGTGAAGGAACTAAGAAAATTTCCAACTGCATCCATTACAACTTTGAGGAAATTGCTGGATATACTTAATTCTTAATGTAAAAATATGCCATTGGTATTTTCCAGAGGAAGAGAAGTATCATTAATGAGCCCTTGCTCTGAACCAGACATTGATCTATTTTATGGTATTTGGAGGTGGTGTCATTCTTATGTTGGAGGTTAGTGGATGAGATGTGGAGGAGTTACATAACCTGTCCAAGGTGCACTGAGAATAAACCGCAAAGCTAGCGAGAAACCTCTGGACTTCAAGCTGCAAACCTTCGAGCTTTCAACTGGACCATGCTGCACTCAGTTCAATGAGCAATACATCAATCTCTGTTTAGCCCTGACCTCGGTTGAACAAAGGTATCTCTAAAGAATATTGGACAATTTAGAAAAGGACCTTTTTGTCATGCTTTCTATTCATCCTACCCTGGGAACATTTCAAATGTGACATGTCTAACTGCATTCTGACAAAGAAGGTAAAAAGAAAAAAAAAAAGCACTTGTTCAAAAACAGATGAATCTCATTGCAGAAAGCCTGGTAAAAATTTTCCCCAGCTCTGCCTCCTTTTACTAGTTCTATAACACCCCTTCTACTTCTGTTCCTTCTTCTCTTTTGGTTTCTAGAATATAATTATACATTTCGCTGGAATCAAAGACTGAGTTTACATCACCAGGAAAAAAAGGAGACAAATATAGTATAGGACTTTAACTTAAATAAAATAGAAGAAAGAGCAAAACCTAGCAAATCAGGACATTACTCATTTATTTGGTAAACCTAGAGAGAGAGAGATGAATAAGAAATAGTTATAATTCAGCAGGGGATTAAGACATGTAAACAGTCAAATAATCATGTTATAATATTATTAGTACTCTAAAAAAGGTACATACATATTATTGCAGCAGCTCAGAGGCTGGAAAAATTAATTTTGCCTAAAAGGGTTAAGAGATTCTTCAGAAATAAATTAACTGAGCTGTGTCTTGAAGAACCA
Organism: Eulemur rufifrons; assembly: GCF_041146395.1. Lineage (NCBI taxonomy): Eukaryota > Metazoa > Chordata > Mammalia > Primates > Lemuridae > Eulemur > Eulemur rufifrons. The sequence continues at coordinate 67,964,450 of NC_090985.1, forward strand.
AAAAAGTTTTAAACAGAGAAGTAAATGCAGGAGGCATTTTTAGCATATAGAATAAAGTGAACAAAGGCACAGAGAAATAAGAAAGTACAAAGAAGGTTTGAAAACATTGAATTGTTCCTTGTGTATAGAGGGCGCATGGATTGGGGTGAGAAGTAGTTATCTGAAGATGAATTATTCTCAAGAGTTTGGATTTATCCTGTGGCCAAAAGAGAGCCAAGGATTGAAACATGGAAGGGCATGCCTCTAATTCTATGAAGGATGTGGATGGATTTTGTCTATCTAGCCAGATTTTTTGCATGGTATTATGTATACTTATGTGATGACTTTAGAAGAGTTAGTTCTTTCAGTGGGTAGGTGAGATATGGAGGGGGAAAAAGCCATTCTTCGCAATTCTCCCATATTTTCCAGAGCAACCCTCTAATACCTCCCAAGCCATCCTTTCTAGACATTGCTTTTTGGCAGAAGCAGAAGCCAACTCTGTGCAGTGTACACACTTTGTGCCCCATGGTGATCAGAGTGAGCCACCCAGTCATGTTGACCAGCTCTGCCCACATTTTTCCTAAGCTCGTGGACTGGCCTTCTATAAAGTCTAAATAAGCCCAAGCCGGTACATGAGGAACTAAATACCTTTACATTGCAGGAGAGAGTATGACTTGGCACAGCAAGACTTGAGTCTAAATTCTGACTCGACCACTTATAAGGTGCCTTGGGCATGTTACTTAACTTCTTTGAAGCTGAGTTCTCATTTGTAAAATGGTGATAATGATATTTATTTTGCAGGGTTCTTGTGAGAATTAAACATGATAATACACGGAAATAGTAGATCTTCGATAAATGGTACTTGTGCTGCAGAGGCTTAATTTTGTTTCCTTCTCCTTATAAAACATTGCTCGCCGTCAGAAGGAGAATCATACAAGAGAGAGAAGAAAGTTTTGCCTATTATACATGCTAATTGCAGCTGGGAGAGAGCATATTTTCTTTACTTCCCTGAGATTTCCTGAAAACAAAGGACATTATTCCCTATCCCTTGCTAATTAGTCATTCACTGTTGAGAACAGTAGTGTTGCTATGTAATAACATGAACTAGCCAATTGTCTAGTTGGCAGCTAAGAGATTTATGCCTTAGTGAAGCTGGCAGACAAGCTCATAATTTTCCATTTCCTCTGAGAATTTTTTTTTTAATTTTCTTTGATTATGAAGCAGAAGCAGAATATTTTCAACATTAGATTGTTTTACACATGTTGACTTACTTACACTGCTACTGCTAAGGCTCTTTGGCAGAAGCTGAAATTCATTTCTTTGCTTTCAATTAGCCATGGTGAGATTTGCCTGAAAACTGTCAACTGCCAGTTCACTGGTATCTCTTGGTTACAATTTAAATCAGAAACTATTTCGGCAAAGGTCATAGTTGAGTGCTTTCTTCATCTGCCTCCCATTTAGAGATACAATTCTATGCACAGAGTTGGATTCCACTAGCATTTGTTGAATAAGTAAAAAATGTAAGACCACTGTAGAGACATACATCTGAGTAATCAACTGTGTGTGTTTGAGACTATGGTTCCTTCTTATTTTCCTACCTGTATCTTTATTAGACCACTGTCTTCTTGATGGAGGGGACTATCCCCAGTAATAGTACTGATAACAGGCAGATAAAAAAATTGGTGGAAAACAAAGATGTCATAATTTCTATGGTATTTTACAAATGCATTGTTTCCTGGAGATGCTGTATCATTTTAAAATTCCTTAGTGGGTTGAATGGGGTGGACCATGGTGAAGAAGAAATTAGAGACTATAATCAGTGGATTAACATGGTCCTGATGAAAACTAGGGCCTCTCTTCAGGAACCTCATGTCCCTGCCAACTCAGTGTGACTCTGTGACTCATCTTCTTAACTGGACCTTGTCAGAAAGTAAGTAGAAAACAGACTGGGATAAAGCCCACAGTCCATTTTCTCCTGCCCTGCCATTTGCTTTGTTCATACCCAAGAAAACTGAGGAAACATCCAGGTTATGCGGGGCCTAAAGCTTATATGATTTGGAAATGGACACTTTAAAAAAAATAATACAAAATAACAATTAAAACATTAAGTATAAAAGTGATTATTTATTAGTGTTAAGAAAAGAATTCATTAAAAATTATAATCTTTTAAACGCTGACAAAAACAACACATATCAAAAAATCCAGAAAAATAATGTAATATTTTTATTAATTATTTAGCAACAACTTACCTGCACAGAAATAACTGCAAACTAAACCAATGTATCCCACTAAATCCAAGCTAAATATATTCAGATTTCAGCTCCACCTTGGCCGGTTTTAAAAAATGCCTGCAGCTACTCCAGCATTATCAGATATCAGAAAAAAATGACAAAAAAGAAGGAGTGAAAAGAGAGAATTCCAGTTAGAGTTACAAGATCACAGGATTGTGATCACATTGCTAGGTCTCCTCTGGGACTTTGGCAAAGCTTGTAATTGGTGGGGCCCTGCAACATCAGCTCCATTAGCTTCTTAATAAATCTTCCTCAGAGAGAAATATAGGTGACAGTTTTCCATCAGCCAAATAACAGAGGTCACTACCCAGGACTTCTCAGCATCTCAGATAGCATTTAAGCAAATGAAAAACTCAAAAACCTTTTTAATCTACTGTAAATGTTGGTTACTTTAGCTCCATTTATAAATTCTACAGTACATGTGCATTTATTTTTTTAAAGTGCCAGTAAGTAAATATAAAATCTGTATGCATTAAAAAATATATACCAAGAATCTAATAGATGTAGGGCAATGATGAAAATAATAGAGACTCTTAGTCCTCAAGAGCTTACTTTTCCACAAAAATATAAAATATCACCCAAGATTACTATGAAAACCTCTATGCACATAAACTAGAAAAATCTTGAGGAAATGGATAAATTTTTGGAAACACACAACTTCTTAAGCTTGAATCAGGAAAAAAAAGAAATCCTGAACTTAGCAATAATGAGAAGAGAGAGAGCTTAAAACAGTAATAAAAAATCTCCCATCGAAAAAAAAGTCCAAGACCAGATGGACTCACAGCCAAATTCTACCAGACTTACAAAGAAAAACTGGCACGAATCCTACTGACACTTTTCCATAACATTGAGAAGGAAGAATTCCTCCCTAACTTATCCTAAGAAGCCAGTATCACCCTGTTACCAAAGCTAAGAAAGGATACAACAAAAAGGAAAACTACAGACCAATATACCTCATGAACATAGATGTAAAAATTGTCAAGAAAATACTAGCAAACTGAATCCAACACCACATCAAAAAGATAATTCATCATGATCAAGTGGGTTTCATCTCAGAAATACAAGGATGGTTCAACATGTGTAAATCAATAAATGTGATTCATCACCATATAAACAGAATTAAGAACAAAAACCATGTGATTATCTCAATAGGTACAGAAAAAGCATTTGATATTGTATAGCACCGCTTCATGATGAAAACCCACAACAAACTAGGCATATAAGGAACATAACTCAAAACAATAAAAGCCATATATAACAAACCTACAGCCAATATCATAGTGAATAGGAAAAAGTTGAAAGCATTCCCTCTGAGAACTGGAACAAGATAAGAATGCCCACTGTCACCATTTCTACTCAACATAGCACTGAAAATCCTAGCCAGAGAAATCAGGCAAGAGAAAGAAATAAAGGGCATACAGATCAGGAAAGAGGAGGTCAAACTATCCCTGTTTGCTGATGATAGGATCTTATATCTAGCAAACCAGAAAGACTCCAACATAAGATTCCTAGAATTGATAAATAAATTCAGTAAAGTCTCAGGTTACAAAATTAACGTACAAAAATCAGCAGCATTCCTATACACCAATAACAGTCAAAGTGAGAGTCAAATCAAGAATACAATACCATCTACAATAGCAGCAAAATAGATAAATAAATAAATAGTATACCTAGGAATATACTTAAACAAGGAAGTGAACAATCTCTACAAGGAGAACCACAAAACACTGATGAGAGAAATCACAGGTGACACAAAGAAAAGGGAAAACATTCTATGCTGTTGGATTAGAAGAATCAACATTGCTGAAATGTTCATACTGCTCAGAGTGATTTACATATTAAACACAATTCCCACCAAAATACCAGGGACATTTTTCACAGAATTAGAAAAAACAGTTCTAAACTCCATAGGGAACAAAAAAGAGCCCAAATAGTCAAAGCAATCCTAAGACAAAGGAGCAAATCTGGAGGCATCATAGTACCTGAGCTCAAGTTATACTACAAGTCTATAGTAACCAAAACAGCATGATACTGGTAAAAACACAGATGCATAGACCAGAAGAATAGAACAGAGAACACTGAAATAAAGCCATATAGCTTCAACCAATTGATCATCAACAAAGCAGACAAAAAAGGACAATGGGGAAAGGATGCCCTATTCAATAAGTGGTGCTGGGAAAATTGGATAACCACACGCAGAAGAATGAAACTGGCTTCCTGTATCCCACCACATACAAAAATTAACTCAAGATGGGTTAAAGACTTAAATGTAAAACATGAAACCATAAACATTTCAGAAGAAAACCTAGGAAAAACTCCTCTGGACATTGGCATAGACAAAGAATTTAGAAGTAAGACCCCAAAAGCAAAAACAGCAACAACTAAAATAAATAAATGGAACTTATTAAACTAAAAAGTTTCTGCACAGCTAAGGAAATAATCAACAGAGAAATTAGATAACCTACAGAAAGGGGGAAAATGTTCACAAACTATATATCTGACAAAGGGTGAATATCGAGAGTCTACAAAGAACTCAAATGAATCAGCAAGGAAAAACCTCAAGTAATCCCATAAAAAGTGAGTGAAAGACAAGAACACATTTTTTTTTTTCAATAGAAGATAAACAAATGGCCAATAAACATGAAAAAAGTCTTGGCATCACTATTCATTAAGGAAATGCAAATTAAAATTATAATTATTGTTTTTGCTATACGGGGTCTTCTCTGGTTCCATACGAAGCATAGAATTATTTTTTTCTAGATCTGTGAAAAATGATGTTGGTATTTTAATAGGGATTTCATTGAATCTATAGATCACTTTGGATAGTATAGACATTTTAACAATGTTTATTCTGTCAACCCACGAGCATGGTATGGTTTTCCACCTGTTTATGTCCTCTGCTATTTCCTTCTTCAGTGTTTCATAGTTCTCCCTGTAGAGGTCTTTCACCTCCTTAGTTAAATATATTCCTAGATATTTTATTTTCTTTGTTGCTATTGTGAAGGGTATTGAATCTTTGATTTGGTTCTCAGTTTGACTGCTGTTGGCGTATAGGAATGCTACTGATTTATATACATTGATTTTGTAACCTGAGACTTTGCTGAATTTGTTTATCAATTCCAGTAGTCTCATGACAGAGTCTTTGGGGATTTCTACATATAAGATCATATCATCAGCAAAGAGTGATAGTTTGACCTCTTCTGCCCCCATTTGGATGCTCTTGATTTGCTTCTCTTGTCTGATTGCTCTGGCTGGTACTTCCAGCACTATGTTGATTAGAAGCAGTGATAGAGAGCCATCTTGTCTGGTTCCAGTTCTAAGTAGGAATGCTTTCAATTTTTCCCCATTCAATATAATGTTGTCTGTGGGTTTGCATCAATTTACCAGACTTCAAGATATACTACAAGGCTATAGTAAGTAAAACAACATGATACTGGCACAAGAACAGAGACATCCACCACTGGAACAGAACTGAGAACCCAGATATAAAACCAGCCTCATATAGCCATCTAATCTTTGACAAAGCAGATAAAAACATACAATTGGAAAATAATCTTTATTCAATAGATAGTGCTGGGAAAACTGGATAACCACATGTAGAAGACTGAAACAGGATCCGCACCTTTCACCTCTCACAAAAATCAACTCACAGTTGATAACAGACTTAAACCTAAGGCATGATACTATAAGAATTCTAAAAGACAATTTTGGAAAAACTCTTATAGACATTGGCCTAGGCAAAGAATTTATGAAGAAGACCCCATAGGCAATCACAGCAACAACAAAAATAAATAAATGGGACCTGATCAAATTAAAAAGCTTCTGCACAGCAAAGGAAACTATCACAAGAGCAAACAGACATCCAATAAAAGGCTGATAACTAGAATCTATTTAGAACTCAGGAAAATCAGCAAGAAAAAAATCAAACAACCCTATCAAAAAGTGGGCAAAGAATATGAACAGAAACTTTTCAAAAGAAGATAGACTAATGGCTAACAAACATGTAAAAAAATGCTCAACATCTCTAATCATCAGGGAAATGCAAATCAAAACCACAATGAGATATCACTTATCCCCAGTGAGAATGGCTTTTATCAAAAAGTCCCAAAACAATAAATATTGGCATGGATGCAGAGAGATAGGAGCACTCATATACTGCTGGTGGGACTGCAAACTAGTACAACCTCTGTGGAAAGTAAAATGAGCTAAAAGAGCTAAAAGTAGAACTACCTTTTGACCCAGCAATCTCATTACTGGGCATCCACCCAAAGGAAAAAAGACATTCTATAAAAAAGACATCTGCACTAGAATGTTTATAGCAGCACAATTCACAACTGCAAAGATGTGGAAACAACCCAAGTGTTCATCAATGCATGAGTGGATTAATAAAATGTGGTATATGTATACCATGGAGTTCTACACAGCCACAAAAAGCAATGGTGATATAGCACCTCTTGTATTATCCTGGATAGAGCTGAAACCCATTCTATTAAGTGAAGTATCACAAGAATGGAAAAACAAGCACCACAAACACTCACCATCAAATTGGTATTAACTGACCAACATGTAAGTGCACATATAGTAATAACATTCATCGGGTATTGGGCAGATGGGAGAGTGGAGGAGGAGATGGGTATATACACACCTAATAATGGGTGTGGCACGCACCGTCTGGGGGATGGACATGCTTGAAGCTCTGACCTGGGTAGGGCAAAGGCAATATACACAGCCTAAACATTTGTATCCCTGTAATATGCTGAAATAAAAAATACTTAAATAAAACACAACAAAATAGCACTTTACCCCTGTCAGCATGGCCATTATTAAAAAGTCAAAAAAATGGTAGATGTTTGTGAAAAGGGAATGCTTATGCACTGTTGATGGGAATGTAAACTATTACAACCTCTATGGAAAACAGTATAGAGATTTTTCAAAGAACTAAATGTACACCTACCATTTGATCCAGTTATCCCATTACTTGGTATGTATCCAAAGGAAAATAAATCACATAAAAAAGACACCTGGACTCAAATATTTGTTGCAGCACAGTTCACAGTGGCCATGACATGGAATAAACCTAAGTGCCCATCAATCCATGAGTGAATAAATAAAATATGGTATCTATATGCCGTGTAGTGCTACTCAGCCATAAAAAAGAATGAAATAATGTCTTTTGCAGCAACTTGGATGGAACTGGAGACCACTGTCCTAAGTGAAGTATCTCATGAATGGAAAAATAAAGCCACATGTTCTTACTTATAAGGGAGAGCTAAACGAGGGATATAAGTAGTCACAAAGTGGTGTAATGAACTTTGAAAACTAAGAAGAGGTAGGGTGGGAGGTGGTTGAGTAATAAAAATCTACCTATCAAATACAATGTACACTATTCTTGTGACAAGTACACTAAAAGCCCTGACTTCAGCATTATAAAATTCATTCACGTAACAAAAAATCTTGTTGTACACCCTAAGCCTATTAAAATAAAGAAAGAAGAACTTACTGTTGGGTATGGAGGATTATAAGTAAGTAAATATTACAATACAATGTGATTAAGTGATGTTACAGCGAAAGCACCACATGTTATGGTAGCATATTGGAGAGATATGACTTCTACCAAGGGAAGAGATAAAGTCCCAACCAAGTTTTGAAGGATGATTAGAAGTTTTACAAGTGAAAGTAGGAAGGAAGTGGCAACAATGTAAATTTCCTGGGAGAAGGGGCAATGTATGGGAAGAACTGGATGCAAGAGGGTTGGTATCTATCATGGTGGACTAAAAAATTGAAAAAAAATTAGATGATGAAATTTTTTTTTTTGTGGTACAGGAATGGCATGAGAGGGCAAAGGTGGGGTGGTAGGAGATGAGAATGGGAAGGTCTGTGGGTGTAAGATCAAGTAGAAACTTATAGGCCTTATGAATGGGGAGGCTTTTCCTCAAGAATATTGGGGAAATCACCAGGAGTTTTAAGCAGGGAGAGCCCTGATAAAAGCTGCTTTTTAAAAAGATGATGACTCTGTGTGAAGAATGGTTTGTGTGGGACAAAATTAAAAGCAACAAGACCAGTTAGGTGTCTTTTTCAGTAATCCAGGCAATAGTTAATAGTGTGCAAATGCAACAGAGAGTTAGGCTATATCTCAATAGAACTTAGGAACTGACAGGATGAGGGCAAAGGATGGAAAAAAATAACAAGAGCCAAGTGTTTAGCCTGGCAATAGGATGCCATTCAGAAAATAAGCAAAATAGTCTTGATTTTGACATCTTGAATTTGAGGTGCTAAAGAATAGTCAAGAGGAGAGATCCGGGAACCAGATGGACAAAAGGTGTTTAAAGCTCTAGATAGATACCTGGCTTGGTTTACAGATGTGTAAATCATTACTGTAGAGCAAGCTGTTGAATTAATATATTTTTATGAAGTCACATGGAATGGGCCAGGAGTATGTGATCCAAACCTGGCCTGAGTTCATGTTGGGTCCTACTCACCTGGTCCTTGTCCAGACTCAGTTTCTCAGCTACATTAGACTGTAAACTCTATAGGAGAAGGGGACAAATCTGCCTTGTTCATTTTTGTATGCCCAGTTCCCAGAACAGTGCCAGGTACATGGTGGACACTGAACAAATATTTGTTAAATGAATGAATAAGTAGTATCAATTAAAGAACGAGGAGAAGACTCCATAAAAGAGACTAAGGAAGTGCCAAAATTTAGTAGAAATATAAGAAGTTTTCAGTGTCATGAACTCCAGGAAAAGAGAAAGTTTAAAGGAAGAAGTGTCAACTGAGTCACCTGTAACAGAGAACTCAGATAACATTATGTCTAAAACTCATCAACTGGGTTTACCAAGAATGAAGGTTGTTGTTTACCTTGACATAATTTCAGTCTAGATATTTAATTAGGCTATTTCAATTCCACCTTCTGTTAGAGAGGTACAAACTTCATCTCAGCTTTCTTGGACGCTCCTCCCATCTTCAAGATCCAGTCAAGTTTCTGGGGAGGTTTGGCACTTGGGAATGTTGAGAGAGGGTGGTCCTGACTTACTGACATAAACAGGATGCCTCTTAGACATCCTCTGCTTGTACCTGTGGGTCTCTTAAGTCCTGAGGCTACCACTTGACTTCTATGCCACACTTTTGACACATGCATCAGTGATCTCACTGGCTAGATACACAAGGAATACATTTTCTTTCTTGGGCCTCTCTCAAAGTTCTGCATAAAGAGCAAGGTGCATTCTGCCTTTTCCCCCTTGATCTCCAGACCTCACTGGGGAACTGCTATATTTGTGGGGCTTCATCTTTGTTATCTACCCTTCTTTTTTTTTTTTTCTTTTTTTGAGACAGAGTCTCTCTTTGTTGCTCAGGCTAGAGTGCTGTGGCATCAGCCTAGCTCACAGCAACCTCAAACTCCTGGGCTCAAGCGATTCTCCTGCCTCAGCCTCCCAAGTAGCCGGGGCTACAGGCATGCACCACTATGCCCGGCTAATTTTTTCTCTATATATTTTTATCTGTTCATATAATTTCTTTCTATTTTTAGTAGAGATGGGGTCTCGCTCTTGCTCAGGCTGGTCTCCAACTCCCAATCTTGAACTATCCACCCGCCTCGGCCTCCCAGAGTGCTAGGATTACAGGCATGAGCCACCTCACCTGGCCTGTTACCTACCCTTAACTCCTCCCCTCAACCCAGATACGTCTTTCAACAGGGAGGGGAAATGACAGGGCAAGGATGATAATTCTTCTCTCTCCTTTCTCATTAACTTTGTCTATAGTATAAATATCTTTTTTCACAAAGGAATTAAGGGGAAGATTCAATGGCACCTTCTAATTTCTCTCTGGTCAATCATCCTCTTGAGAAAATGACCAAAGAGGCAACTATCACCAGCTTGAATAGGGAGAAAGAGAAGTGTGAAATACTATGAGTAAATATTTGACTTTAATAAGTTAAAAATAGTTCCATCATAAAAGAGGGACAATTTTTTTTCTGAAATGTGACTATAAAAGAAAGGAACATGGAAGCTAAAGGAAGATATGGGTTTGAGAGCTTTTCATTTGTTCAAGAAGAGAAAGACTTACACATATTTAAATACTAATGGAAAGGAACCAATAGAAAGAGAGAAGTAGAAGTAGCAAGAAAGAGGAATTTATTAATAGAGTGAGGTCTCTGTGAGTGTTGTAGGGTCTAGAGCCCAGATCAAAGTGGAGTCTAAAAATCTTAGATGGGAAGAGGAACAGCTCTTACGATCCAGAATGAAGGAGAAAGGGTAGTTTTCTAGGTTTCCCTGTGGGAAACTGAGAGATATCCATTGGGCTAGCATCTAATTTCTCAGTGAAATAGAATTCAAGGCAATACATAGAGGTCTGGATTTGAGGAGAATGAAGTTTTGAGAGATTAAAGGAAAACAGCTTTGAGAGTCCAATTGGGGTTGCTGACTATACTTTTAGTAGCACTTGTCTCTTAGGACTTAGCAATGCAGATTTAGGCAAAGAGCAGGGAAACATTAAGAGTGAGCCTAGTCTGGAGTTTTGTCAAGTAAAGTATAATGGATGGACAGAGGAGTTTTCTTAATTTGCTTATTAAAAGCAAGAATAATGGGTAGACAGTGGCTCTTAATTTGCTTAGAAATAGTTCCCTATCTTGCCCAAGTCCAATATCTCCCACTTTCCTCTTGAATTTGACATCATAAAATTATATATTTAATAGTTCCCCTTAAACCTAATGGCCCAAAAGAATTGTAGCAGCTGCAAAGAAAATTTAATTAACTGAAGTATGATTTAGTGAGGCATATCCAGTGGAAATAACCAGGGAGTCTCTGGGACTCAACAGAGAAGTTGAATTTATGTTCTTTAAAAAAGAAAGAGGAAAATGTTTACTAAGTTTTAGTAGCAGCAGAGAAATTGTAAGCAAGCCATGTGATGTGTTGACTTTTTAAAAATGAGACTATATTTTCATGATTTGGAATCTAAGCTATACATCTAGGGGGATGTGTCCTCATTTGACATGAAAATGAACTCTAATGAATACATTTGGGTTTAAAAACTAGGATGTGTTTTCTATTTCTGTAGCCAGTTCTAACTAAAACTTTTTAAAATATATATATATAAGTAATATATGAATATATTCTTACTATAAAGCATTCAATGATATAGAACTATTAATATATAAAATGAACATTTCTCTTCTCTTCTCTTCTCTTTTTTTCTTCTCTCTCTTCTCCAATCTTATTCTCCATCTCCTTCCCCAGAGTAAAACTAGTGTTAGACATACATATATTTGTATATAAATTTTCTCTAATGACAAAATCTGCAATTTGTCTTCCAAAAATGTGATAGCAATTTATATTATCATGAAGAGAATGTGAAATTTGCCTATACTTAGTTCAATTCTGAGTATTATCTTTTAAATTTTAATACTCTTTTTAATTTTGTGAATTTGATGAGAGAAAATTATATAATATTTGCATTTTTCTGAATACTAGTTAAGACTGATTATCTTTACATTTGCTTTTATGGACATTTGTATTTCTTTGTAATCTTTGCCTGTTCATATTCTTTGTCCATTTTTTCAATTCTATTGTCTCTTTTGTATGGCCTTATAAACAATTGCATACTGTGAATATGTATCTTCCCCTTTTAAATAGGTAATAATAAGTACAGATATGCCACTGTTCCCCTCAGAGAATTGCTTTACTTTTACTTTGCTTATGGTATCATTTACAATTTGGCAGCTTTTAACTTTAATGTAGTAAATGTTTCTGTATTTTCCTTTGTATCTTTAGCTTATAAATCTTATATAGTAAGGACTTTCCCATTACCAAAATTGTAAAACTAGTTCCCTATATTTCCTCCTAATATTTAGCCTTTTAATGAATCTGGAATTTATTTTTATACATGCTATGATTTAAAAACCATTTTTTTCTTGCTTGGACTGTGAATCATCTCCATGCCATTTGTTGTAGGCTCTATCTATCTTTACCCCATTGATAAAATGAGTTTCCTTTACCATAAACTAAATACCAAAATATAAATGAGTATTTTTTTAGGACTCTCTCCTGTTCCATTAATAACGTCTGTTTCTAAAATGATACCATAATGATTTAATCTTTCTAGCTTTGTAATATGTTTTCATACTAGGTAGAATCATTTCTTTTTTTTTTTTTCCCCCAAAACGTTTTGTACTCCTAGGTAATTTTTTTACAGATGGCATCTAGAATTATCTTAAGTTCTATTGAAAAATCCTCCTACAACTTTTATTATACCTTATTAAATCTATAGATGAATTGATATTAATTTATGAATTTAATATAGTAAATCTTACTTTTAGGAACAGAGGATATTTATCCATTTACTCAGGTATGCTCTTTGTTTAGTCAAGTTTTATAGCTTTATTCATCAGTTTTGCAAATTTCTTATTAAGTTCATTTCTAAGTATTTTGAAATTGTTGTTGTTGAGTGGGTAATTTATTTTCTATTTTTAGTAGAGACAGCGGGGGGGGGGTCTCACTCTTGCTCAGGCTGATCTCGAACTCCTGACCTCAAGTGATCCAGGAGTGAGCCACCGTGCCCAGGCGCCACCGCCGCCTGAAATTGTTGTTGTAAATATAAATCTTGCTGCAAGAGACATAATTTTGTTTTCTTTTGTTCTTTTTATGGCTGAGTAGTATTCCATGGTGTATATATACCACTTTTGTTTATCCACTCATTTGTTGGTGGGCATTTAGGTTGATTCCATATCTTTGCAATTGTGAATCGTGCTGTGATGAACGTATAAGTGCAGGTATCTTTTTGATATAATGGCTTCCTTTCCTTTAGGTAGATACCCAGTAGTGGGATAGTTGAATCAAATGGTAGCTCTACTTTTAATTCTTTAAGAAATCTCCATATTGTTTTCCATAGAGGTTGTACTACTTTACATTCCCACCAACAGTGTATAAGCATTCCCTTTTCACCAACACCAATTGTTTTTTGACTTTTTAATAATGGCCATTCAGACTAGGGTAAGGTGATATCTCACTGTGGTTTTAATTTGCATTTCTCTGATGATCAGTGATGTGGAGCATTTTTTCACATTTGTTGGCCATTTGAATATCTTCTTTTGAAAAATACCTGTTTATGTCATTTGCCCACTTTTTAATGGGGTTATTTGATTTTTTTTTCTTTTGCTGGTTTGAGTTCCTTGTGAATGCTGGCTCTTAGTCCTTTGCTGGATGTATAGTTTGCAAATATAGCTTGTAAGAATCTTTTCAAAGAACCAGCTTTTCATTTCATTAATACATTCTATTTTTGTTTAAATTTAATTTAGTTCTGCAATATCTTTGTTATTTCCTTTCTTCTGCTAGCTTTGGATTTGTTTGCTTTTTTTCCCTTGTTTTTCTAGTTCCTTGATGTGTGATATTAGGCTGTCAATTTGTGATCTTTCTGTCTTTTTGATGTTGGTGTTCAGTGCTATAGACTTCTCTCTTCTCACTGCTTTTACTGTATCCCAGATGTTTCGATAGCTTATGTCACTGTTATCATTCACTTCAAAAATTTTTAAATTTTGATCTTGTTTTCATTCTTGACCCAAAGATTATTCAGTAACAGGTTATTTAATTTCCATGTATTTGTATAGTTTTGAGACTTTCTCTTGGAATTTATTTATAGTTTTATTCTGCTATATATCATATATATATATATGGTCTAAGAATATATTTGATATGATTTCAATGTTTTTAAATTTACTGAGACTTGTTTTGTGGCATATTATATAGTCTGTCATGAAAAATGTTCCATGTGCTGATGAGAAGAATGTGCTTCCTGCAGATTTGGGATAGAATGGCCTATAAATATCTGTTAGGTCCATATGTTCTACATTCCAGTTTAAGTCCAGTGTTTCTTTATTGACTTTCTGCCTCAATGATCTGTCTAGTGCAAGAGTGTTGAAGTCCCCCACTAGTATTACATTGCTGTCTACAGCTTTCCTTTGGACTAACAGTATTTGCTTTATGAATCTAAGAGCTCTAGTGTTAGGTACATACATATTTAGAATTGTTATATCTTCTTGTTAATTTGTTCCCTTTACCATAAATAATGACCTCCTTTGTCTCTCTTTACTGTTGTTGATTTAAAGTCTGTTTTATCTGATAGAAGAATAGCTACTCTTGCTTGCTTTTGTTATCCATTTTCCAGGAATATTTTGTTACACCTCTTTACCTTGAGTCTGTAAGAATATTTATGAGTTAAGTGTGTCTCTTGAAGGCAACAGATATTTAGGTTGTGTTTTCTTCATTCATTCTGCCAATCTAAACCTTTCAAGTGGGGTATTTAGACCATCTACATTGAAAATTATTATTAATATGTGAGTCATTATGTTCATTGTTACTTAGTGGCTTTGTATTCTCCATTGCTATGCTGTTTTCTAAGCCCAGATTTTCTTACTGAATTTTCTTCATAGCTGTAACAGCTTCTCAATTGATTTTTCTGTGGATTTCTAAGTAGGCAATCATGCTGTCTGAAAATAATAATACTTAGAGCCCTTATTTTATTTTCTTATTTTATTGCATTATTAGAATATCTGCTTGAATAGTAGTAATGATAGAATAAAATCTTATCTTATTTCTTATTGTATTAGGAATGTTTCTAATGTTACAACATTATAATGCTTGCTGTAGATTTATGGTAAATAGCCATTTTCAGGCCAAGAAAGTGTTTCTTGCCCTTTGTTTGATAAAATATTTATATTTTTTAATTTCACATATGGGTATTGGATTTTGTTAAGTTGTGGCATTAATTA
Source organism: Eulemur rufifrons (assembly GCF_041146395.1). Lineage (NCBI taxonomy): Eukaryota > Metazoa > Chordata > Mammalia > Primates > Lemuridae > Eulemur > Eulemur rufifrons. The sequence continues at coordinate 67,979,477 of NC_090985.1, forward strand.
AGACAATTAGATTTTTTTCAGATGAAGTGCAGTTTTATTAAAATAATAATTATAATTATTGAAATAATAATTAGAATAAAAATAATTCTATTTACATTATGAAAAAACACGTTTTAAATATCTTTGCACTCTTTTTTTTTAATGTGATAATGAGTCTAGGAAATTGCATTTATAGGTTTTCTGAGGAATTATATTTAGAACTTTTCTAATGTTATTTAATATTTTCATTCTTGGAATAAATTCTACTTATTCTTTATGTTTTATACTTTTAATATATTTACTATTCTATTTACTAATCATTTATTTAAGAATTTTCCACCTAATTTATAAAGGAGTTTTTACCTATGTTTTTCTTTTAGTGCTATTTATTGTATGGCTTAGATATTGGGTATTGGTATAACGCTTGCCTTATTGAATAAGTTAAAAGTTTCTCCTGTTTTTTGTTGTTTTTTTCCTGTCTATGGTTTGGAATAGCTTATAAAGCATGGGAATTTACCATTCCTTGAAATATATCCAGGCCTATTGCCTTTTTAAAAAGCAGATCTTTTACCATCTTTTTAATTTCTTTGATTGTCATTTCTATATTTTAATTTTATATTGCTCTGTGATTCAAATTGAATAATCTACATTTTCCTGGAAAATTACTTGTTCAATCAGCTGTTTTAAAGTATTATACTATTTCACTTTAAGATATCTTCCATGCCTCTACCTATACCATCTTTCTCATTCCTAATACAGTTTTTTAAGTATCATCTCTTTTCTTCTTAATAAAACATTTCAAAAATTTTACTTTTTGGTCTATGTCTTTCATAGAATTGTCTGCTTTTACTGAGTATATTGTTATGTTTTCTACTTACTTGGGTTTTGCATATATATTAATTGCTATTCTTCTGAGGGTATTTTTAGTTAATTATGTCTGGCTTCTGACTTAAATGGTTAGTTTATTCTTCATCTTTCTACTTACTGTATAAGCGACACAAAAATATTTTTAACATCATCTCACTCACTAAGATTAAGGCTGTCAACAAGCCTCTAAGATCTGCTGTGGCTGCCTCAAAAAAGTTTTGATATTGTAGATTATAGGTATACCTCAGAGATATTGTGGGTTTTGTCCCAGACAACTGCAATAAAGCAAATATTGCAATAAAGTGAGTCATACAAATTTTTTTATTTTCCAATGCATATAAAATTAATTTACATGATACTATCAAGTGAGCAATAGTATTATGTTTCAAAACAAATGTACATTCCTTAATTTAAAAATAACTTTATTGCTAAAAAATGCTAACAATCATCTGAGCTTTCAGTGAGTCCTAATCTTTTTACTGGTGGAGTATTGGCCCGATGTTGATGGCTGCTGACTGAGAAGGGTGGTGGTTGCTGAAAGTTGGGGTGGCTGAAGAAATTTCTTAAAATAAGGCAGCAATTAAGTTTGCAGCATTGATTGACTGTTTCTCTCTTGACAGATTTCTCTGTAGTATGTGATGCTGTTTGATAGCATTTTACCCACAAGTACAACATCTTTCCAAATTGGAATCAATTCTCTCAAACTCTACCACTAAGCTTATGTCATATTTTAAATTCTTTATTGTCATTTCAACAATGTTCACAGCATCTTCACCAGGAGTAAATTCCATTTCAAGAAACCACTTTCTTTGCTCATCCATAAGAAGCAACTCCTCATCCATTCAAGTTTTATCATGAGATTGCAACAATTCAGTCTCATCTTCAGGCACAACTTCTGTTAATAATTCTAGTTCTACAGTAACTTCCTCCATTGATGTCTTGAATCCTCAAAGTCATCCATGAAGGTTGGAATCCACTTCTTCCAAACTCCTGTTAATATGGACATTTGGACCTCTTCCCATGAATGACAACTTTTCTTCATGACATCTAGAATGGTGAATCCTTTCCAGAAGATTTTCTATTTGTTTTTGCTCAGATCCATCAAAGGAATCCCTATTTACAAAAGCTATATAGCCTTACAAAATGTATTTAACAAATCATAAGACTTGAAAGTCAAGATTACTTTTTGATCCATGGGCTGCAGAATAGATGTTGTGCTAGTAAGCATGAAAACAACATTAATCTCCTTGTACATCTTCATCAGAGCTCTTGTGTAACTAAATGCATTGTCAATGATCAATAATATTTTGAAAGGAATCTATTTTTCTTGAGCAGTAGTTCTCAACAGTAGTTTTAAATTATTCAGTATACCATGCTGTAAACAGATGTGATATAATCTAGGCTTTGTTGATTCATTTAGAGCACAGGCAAAGTAGATTTAGTATAATTTATAAATAGCACCAAAATTTTCAGAATGGTAAATGAGCATTGGCTTCAAGTTAAAGTCACCAGATGCATTAGCTTCTAATAAGAGAGTCAGTCTGTCCTTTGAAGCTTTAAAGCCAGGCATTGACTTTTTCTCTCTACCTATGAAAGTTCTAGACAGCATTTTTCTCCAATACACTATAAAGTTGTTCCATCTACATTGAAACAATATTGTTTAGCGTAGCCATCTTCATCAGTGATCTTGGCTAGATCTTCTGGATCACTTGTAGTAGCTTCTAAATCAGCATTTTTATGCTTCTCTTTGCACTTTTGTGTTACAGAGGTGGCTTTTTTCCTTAAACCTCGTGAACCAACCTTGCTAGGTACAAGTTTTCCTTCTGTAGTTTCCTCACTTCTTTCAGCCTTCGTAGAATTAAAGAGAGTTAAAGTCTTAGTCTGAATCAGGGGTTGGCTTAAGGGATTATTGTGGCTGGTTTGATCTTCTATCTAGACCATTCAAACTTTCTCTTTATCAGCAATAAGGCTGTTTTGCTTTCTTATCATTCATGTGTTCACTGGAGTAGCATTTTCAATTTCCTCCAAGAAATTTTCCTTTGCATTCACAACTTGGCTAAAATTTGTATGCCTATATTGGCTTTCGACATGCATTCCTCACTAAGTTTAATCATTTCTAGCTTTTGATTTCAAGTGTGAGATAGGTAACTCTTCCTTTCACTTTAACATTTAGAGGTCATTGTAGAGTCATTAATTCACCTAATTTCAATATTGTGTTTCAGTGAATAGGAAGGGAAACAGAGGGAGAGAGATGGTAGAATGGCTGGTCAGTGGAGCAGTCAGACAGAGCACACATATTAATAGATTAAGTTTGCTGTCTTATATGTGCACTGTTTTTGGTGCCCCCCCCAAAATAATCACAGATCATTACAATAGGCCTAATAATCATGAAATTTTGAAATATTGTAACAATTACCAAAATGTGGCACAGAGATATGAAGTGAGTACATGGTGTTGGAAAAATGATGACAATAGACTTGCTCAATGTAGGGTTGCAAGAAAACTTCAATTTGTCAAAAATGTGATATCTTGAATCACAATAAAGCCAAGCCCAATAAAACGATATATGGTTATATTTCTAAGTAGTTTTTAATTTCAGTTTTAATTTCTTTTTAAATATAAGTCACTTAAGAAGTAATTTACTAGTATTATTTTATTTTAATTTCTACTTTTATTAAACTGTGACCAAATAATATAACCTTTTGGAACTTATTGAGAAATTTTTTATAGTTAATATAGAGTTAATTTTTTAAATAATGATTCAGTAAAAATAATGTATATTTCCTGAATTGGGGGTATATCAAATTTTGTGTTTAATATATGGTCAAGTTTGTGAATTTTTATTAAGTGAAAATAGTGTATATTCTCTGATACGTGGTATCTTAATTACCACAAAGTTATCATTTGTGCTACTTAATTTGTTTAATATTTACTTGATCTATTGTTGATTTTGGAAGAATACATGTTGAAGGCTCCCAAGATGATTGTTGATATGTGTATTTCTTGTCTTTATCATAGCAGTTTTTATTTTATGTGTTTTGAAACCATGATCATGATTCTAATAATATTCTTGATAAATTATACCCCTTTATTGGAACAAAAGATCCTTCTTTGTTTCATAAAGTGCCTTATGCACTGGAGATTATCTGGTGACCAAACTCTGGCCCACTCTCTAGTGACTTGCCCAAGGTCTCAGATCTGGACCTGTTGTTGGTCTTTCAACTCTGTTCTTTTAATTCAATTCCTGCACTCTCTTCACAATGCAGCCTTCTGTTTATAGAAGGGGGAGAAATTGATTGACTTTTCCAGGAAACATTTTTTTTCCTCCTCCAGACAGACAAGGCAATTTTTATTTGTTCATTTTGGTATGTTGATATTTAAGACATCTTAGAAATATCAATTAACTCTGACAATACACAGTAGTTTTCTGACAAGATAGAATGGAAACCAAAGAAAACAAAGCAGGAGAATAAATATAGCCTAAGAAGGTAGTGGAAGTAATGTTTTGTCAGTACACTTTTCTTTCATAGGCTTTTGCAGGCAAGGCCATTACAACACTGTAGAAATTATAAAGGAAAACAAACATTTATTGCAAAGTCTAAAATGAGACTCATAATACCACATCTTATCTTCAATATTCAGACTCAACTTCTTTTTTTAATTTTTTTTCAGTCCAATCCCTACTTAATCATCAACATCTTTTAAGTAATAATTTACATTGGAAATTCATAAACCTTTAGGTAATTACGGGAGAAAGAACTAATAGTTTAAGCTGTGCTTCCTTTTATTTCTAACATATCTCCTTCTTTATCTACCCTGCCTGGTACTGACCAACTCTGATCAAGGAGGAAGTATAGTGGGAGTTTCATCCACCATATGGTTTGGCTTCGTGTTAGTTTTGTTGCCAGAGGCCTGGAATCCTCTCTGCTCACAATCTTTCCTTGGTCATCCCCATCATGTTGACTAATTCATATGATCTGTCCCTCTGAATACCCATTTTCTTACTGGGGTCCTGCATTGAAGATATTGACTGCTGTAGTCTACTGTTACTTGATCTAATGTATCACTGGGGCCTGGAAACTCCTTGGCCCATAATGGAAACCTTTTGGATATTGACACAGCCACAGGCTCAGGTTAGGAGTAAGATCACTATATTATTGATATCTTGGACATGTTCTCTGCATAGCACAGCATTTGCTCAAAGCAAGGTCAGTTTTCCCAAGCCTGATTCCATGGGTTTCTGGCTTCTTCCCTTTTCACACTAGACAGAGCCACTGGGATGTCATAGTCCTTTTGGCTAAATCCTGCTGAGTATGACAAGTTTCGCTTAATAAGGGAAAGCTTAGAGTTACTGACAAAGACAGAAATGTCAGAACCAGACCTCAGGTGAAATGGGTTAGATCGGGGAAGGCAGAACCAGGGAATTTAAGAAACTAGGAAACTTTGATAAAAGTAGTTGTGTATCAGAATAGTATAGCAAAGAAGACTCCCTCTATTTGAGGGATGACTATGGATAAATGTGAGTTAGAATACAGACTCAAAAGAAGAAAGTCACCTTATAGGGAAAGGGGCAGCAAGATGCCAGCATCATTATGTAAAAGTCCAAACTGAAGTCAAAGCCAGAGTGTCCCCTAGGCCAGAGTGGCTTCGTCTTTGTCAGTAGTTGGTGGGATCAAGACATATAGTGTCTGGGAGATCTAGAATCAGATATTGGAAGTGTTGTCTTAAGAATCCTGAGGTCCAAGGATGGAAGCATCCATCCTTGGAGTGAGTTCCACTCACTGTGACTTGGGGTCATGAAGCAGGGACTCAGCTCTGGGAGCTCAGGTAGCAAGGTCCACGTGGTGATGGCTGCAGGACGAGTGAGATGGGATGTGTCATACCTCCCTGGTCCCATATTGGAGTTTGGGGCAAAACCCAAGGTGAAATTTGAGTGGTCCAGGTAGGAAGGTTCAGGCTACAAGAAGCAGCCCATTTCTAATAACTATATAAAAGTAAGGCCTTTAAAGACAAGCATGAGAATACAAATTCAATAAACTGGTTGAGCACTTAACTCAGCCAGCTTTATGAAAAATCCCAAATCGGAAATCTTTAGATAAATTTATGGCACTCTTTTGGGAATATTTGGATCACAGGGGAGGACAGAGTTACCAGTGTTACTTTTCCTAGAGCTTCAGTGTCTCATCTGTAAAATGGTTTCAATACATCTTTTTCACAAGTTTTCTATGAGTATTAAATGAAATTATGTCCATGAAAATCCTTATCATCCAGAGGTAGGATATAATTGTTATGATTTTTATATGTAATGAATGAAGAAGAAAATATGTGGATATTGTGGAATGTCCTTTGCCTGAAATGTAAGGAACAATGAGGTGGAGCTGAGCCAGCTGGCCTAGACAATTTATCCTGAGGCAATAGGTGATTTTCAAGAGTGCTAGTTATCAAGGATGGCAGTCAGGGCTAACCCTCATGGAAACTGCTTCAAGCATAAGGACAAGGACCAAGGCAAGTCTATACATACGAAAACTATCCAAGAGGCTAGAGCTGGTATTGTATAAATTAGAAAGCAAACACAAGATAAGTCCTGGTCAAGACAGAACCTGAGAACATTTTGAGGGTATCAGAGACCAATTATTTTGTGGTGCCAGCTTTGTGGTTTGGGGAAGGTCTGCTAGATTTATGAGACCTTAGATATTTAGACATGAAATATAATGAACATCATCCTGATTGTTCCAGGATTCATATTTGGTTCCAGTATAATTATGAATAAGACCCACTTTCACTTTCAAATGTCTTTTGGAAAGTTGGGAATGGATGTAAAATTGGAGATCAGAGGTAGAAGAGAACACCAGAAATGATTGCAAAGGAGGCAAGAAATGTAGGTGTAGCAGGAAAAACCCCAACCCATTGCTTTGGATTTAAGAAATATTAGATGATGTTTTAGGCCTCAATGGTTTTATCTGTCCTAGAGCCAGTATATATTTTCCAGAATGGGCACATATTTTTTTTTTCATTTCCCCTGATGTTCTTCCTGCTATTGGAAATTTCCCAGTCAACACAAAACAGGGGGCTAAAAGGTTTGAGAATCAGCACCAATTTAATATAATTTAAAAAGTTAAAATAGGGGTTTTTTTTAGTAGCCCTGCCCTTCTTTTCACGTTGGCTATTCAGAGGCACCATGCCAAATAGCTTGTTCTTACTGTTGGAGACTGGCAAGTATTTGTCTGCAATGCTGGCTTCTTCCAAAGGCATTCAATCAAGGATTTGCACTATGGGGAGGTCATGGAAAACAAGAACAATAAAAGCAAAGGATGGATGGGGTTAGGAGGCAAGGTTAGGGAAATTGAATTCATAATGGAAGCAAGAGTCCAGGATATGAAAACAGGCTGAAGATCTATACTTGGTTGGTACGGAAGGTGATGCAGAAATGATTAAACATGAATCAAAGGCAAATAGATGCTGTAAGTCACAGTGTGTCACATAGCGTGTGGTCCTGCACTCTGCTCAATAATTTATTTCTCATTTGGATGAGGGCACAGACATCCAAGCCATGTATCTTTGTTTCCCTAATCCTATCCCAATCCTTTGCATGTGCTTGGCTTTGTATAATTCAGACTAACTTTGCTAATGTGGTCACTGAGGTTCATCGTGTCCACCTCCTGGCCCCTGTGGAATCCACGACCTTGTCCTGTCACAACCTCAGAGACTGGGGCTCCCGAGGGCCTCTACCCCGTCCCTTCCAGCCCTATCCTCTGTCTATTTTATACAGCAGAGTATCAAAGGTAAATGCATGTGATCTTAGCCACAGCATGTGAGGATATTTACAATTGATACTTGGTAAGAGAATTCCTTCATTCCTTCCAGTGACATAGTTATTTATTTAATCTTTCATTTAATTTGTGCTGAGTCATGTATCACTCTGACCAATTGTTTCTTAAATTAGGAATGACTCTCAGGCACAGTCTTGGCATCCAAAAATCCCTGTTGTATGAGGTCAAAGCACTCAAATGCAATGCTGGGCAAAAGTATATGAACAGGGTACACCCAGGGATAGAGCCCCAAAACTCAACTCAGAGAAACTCTTCTTTCTTATCATTTCTAACACACTATATTCCTCATTTGCCGAACACTTTCTAGGAAAGCCAAAGCTAAGGGGCAATTCCCTACTTTGTAGGGGACTGATAAAAAGCTTTCAGGCAGGGAGTAAAGAGGATTGGAGAGAGAATGTTCTATGGAAGCACCTTTCTAGAAGACTGCATGAGTCTAAGGAAGTGCATTCCCACCTTTTTCCAACTCTGTTTCTTTAACCTTATACAACCAACAGGGCAGAGATACAGAAGGCGAGGCTGAGGCTATGAGACTTAAATAGGTTATGTCACTTAGCTAAGCTACCTAGAGATTTAGGAAGAGATCCATGATGAGAGGATTGGACTCTTTATTTTTTTATTTAATTATTTTATTTAATTATTACTATTACTTAATTTTAAATTTTTGAAGTCTGAACTTTGTAAACTCAGCTCCTAGATCTTCCACAAACCAGGCTGTTCCAACCAGGGATGGACTTGAGGGCTTCCTGGGATATTTTTTAAATGGAGATGTTTCATCCTCACTGCACGCCTCCTAAATCTAAACTCCCGGAGAGAGGCCTGGCCATGCGTATATTTACAGAGCTCCCCAGGTGACTGATGGGTGTCAGGGTTCAGAACCATTGAACTATACCATATTGCCAATAACAAAAGAAAAATCAGTTGAGATGACTACATGGGGTTCATTTTCTATTTTCTAACAAAAAGATTGCTATGACAAGAACAGTTTCCCTTCTCTCAGATATAGCATATTTAAGCTTAAGTTTCAGAATAACAAATATAAATGCATCCTATTCTTGAAATAGATCTCAGAAAGGCTGAATCTTGGGCCTATTAGGGGAAAATACTTCTAGAAAATTGAACTTAGATTCATCTACTTGTATAGTCAACACTAGGAATGAGCTGGTGTGCTACCTGAACCTGGTGGGTTGGCTGGCTTATATCCAGGAGGGTGTCTTGCAGTAGAAGCTTTTAATTTGCTCTGAATGGCTTTTATTGTTTCAATCCACCACAATTGAACCAAATTTCTAAAATATATCACCCTTCATAGATCTCCCATAAATGAAAGGGAAAATCAGAGATAATACACAGATGAAATGCAACAGGAGATATATATATATATATATATATATATATATATATAAATACACACACACACACACACACATATATATATAATTTCCACTTGCTTAGTATCTTTGCCCATACTTGATGCTGTCAGTCTTTTTAACTTTAGCCCTACTGGTAATTGTTTAGGGGTTTCTCATTATAATTTTTATTTGAATTTTCTCTAGGCTTAAAGACATTCAGCACTTTTTAGTATGTTTCTTGGCTATTTAGATATCCTCTTGTGGAGTTACTAATTAGACATTTTTGCCCATTGTTCTATTACATTATCTGTCTTTTCTTATTGATTTGTAAGAGTTCTTTATAATTTTTGTCACTTTTTGGTCCTATCTTTTGAAGAATAAAGTTTCTAATTTTAATCTGGTCCAATATATAACATTTTCCTGTGTAGTTGGTGTTTATTATGTCCTGTTTAAGAACACTGTCTCTCCACAACAAGTGTAGACTCTGGAGCCAAGGGCCAGGGTTTGAATCTTAACAGTGACAACTGGTGAAGTGTAGCTTGAGCACATTATTAACCTCTATATGCTTCAATTTTCTCAGATAATGGTAGCTCTTAATTCATGGGGTTGTTACAGGAATTAAATAAATTGATATACATAAAGTGCTAAGAAGAGAGTGCCCAGCACAGGATAAGGACTATGTTTGGCATTTGCTAGAACTTGCCTTTCTTAGTGCATAATCTCAGACTCTCTGTCACATTCTACCTTCCACCATGGGAGTTTTGGTTTTTCCTCTCTGACTAGACGATTACATGCCTGCCTTCAACATAAAGATACATGAACTTGTCACCTTAATTCCAATCATCTTCCTGACTCAGCTGGAGAAAACCAATCAGAGAATTAAAGATAGTCCCCAAAGTAGCAGCCCGTCTGCCAGGGACAGTGACCACATCAAATTGGTTTTTCCCTCCCTTCATCCTGCCTGTCAATGACATTAGACATTAAGTTTAAAGTCTTGATTTCAATGGCTAGGTAATTAAAAGGCACAATCCCAGATGCCCTTGAGATTATTATACTCCTAACTCCTCATTAATGCTCTTGACTTTTGGTAAGGACACAGGGAGAGCTTTGTAGCTTGCCACACCAACAATTTTATTACATTGCCATTGTATTAATTTCTGTTATAACTTAGGAATGGCAAATTAAGTACTTTTATATGTAGTTCATTCTACATGCTACCAGGGTGAGTTCCTTTAGAGAAGAAACTGAGTCTTATGGCAGGTGTGATTTATCTGTTACTTAGTAGCTCATCATGAGTTGATGATACTGATTTAATAAATATTATATATATATACTCGTGGTGAGAACATTCAAAATATTCCCTTCTAACTATTTTGAAAAATACAACATTGTTAAACATAGTCACTCTACTGTGCAATAAAGCACCAGAAATTATTCTTTGTTGATATGAAACATCAGTATGTATGATATACATACTTTACTGATACTAAAGTATGGATAAATAAGCAAATACCTCACTCTCCTAATTTACATCTTGATTAGGGCTCAATCCATTGTGCAGAGGGTGTCGAAACCATGGATTATATAATATGTAGCAAGCTTCAAGTTCTTTTTATTCTAATGTGATTTCAGCACTGATTTATCCATCTTATTATTAAAAAAAATGTCAGTCACATAAAACGTGTAAGATATTATATTAAATGCCATGGAGCACACAAGAAAATAAAAAGATGTATTTTCCAGCAGTTAGAGGAAGGTGGAATGACATTCCAGAACTGGAATGACATTCCAGAACTGGAATGACACCTGCAAGCCAGTATTTATCAAACTTTGGTTTTACAGAAACTGCCTAGAAAATGTTTTAAAGTGCCCAGGCTCCACCTGCAAAACTTTTGAGTTAGTAGATTTGGGTTTCAGACTAGAAATCTCCATTTTAAACAAGCCAGCTGGTAATTCTCAGACAGAGTGATGCAGGGCCCATAGTTTTGAGAAACTCTGGTCTGTATTGTAGATGCAAACTTTGGAGGTAGGAGTCTACTGGCTCCAAACTACTAACATCAAGCCAGTAGACTTTAGTGAATGATGGAAGATATCTTGGTCCAATTCTAGAACACAGTGGGCCTCTCGATCTTTCCAGATCTTGAGAATTGGGCTAAAGAGTAACTAAGGACTTGGAGCTCTGATAATATAATCTTGAAATGATGATGAAAATACTACCAATACCTAAAACCATAAATAATAGATAAAAAAATAATAAATTTTAACCCATGGCTGAGTTTTTCAGGTAGTTAATGAAAATCTACAGTTGTCAGAAATAGAGATAAGAGAGAAAGTTAAAATAAGTGAGCGATCTGATATTGCTTCAATTCTGGAAGATAGAGAGTGATGTCTAGACACTTGGGCCTACATGAGGCTGAAAGTTGGAGCCCAGAACTTGCATAAAGCAGAGACTCCAATAAGTCACCAACTCAGGAAAACGACTACTAATCTTGTTCCTATCTAGGCACTGGGGGGGAAAAGTCATGGAAAATTGATGCCCAGACCTATGAGTTTTATGAGTTTGGAGCCTCATTTTATATTATTCATGTAATTCTAGTGTTCCCAAGCAAAAAACTAGCAAAAGATTATGAGGTGACTGGCAGAAGAAAACAAAACCACTGAAGAGGAACACTTAAATGATTCAAAACATAAAGAATTCCTTAAGTAAAGAACTAGTCACATTGAACATGAGTTAACAATCAAAATTAACAAAATACATGAGCAATTATCAATGAGGAATTTTAAAAAAATCAGAAAAGCATAAACAGCCCCAAGCAAGAGAAATTTTTAAAAAATCCAAATCACATGATTCCACAAGGAAACTTTAGAACACCAAAAAAGTGTGGTGGGGGAGGGCATTTTAAAAGCACTCACACAGAAGGAATTATTAACATAACTGGGGCAGACTTTTCAACAGCAATAAAAGAAGCCAGAAAGACAATATAAACAAATATGAGATTAAGCACCTAGGAACTTGGAACAATAAAAAGGCAGCCATAAAGAAAATTTTAAAAATAAGAGACCTTAAAATGATTAATGAATTAAAAAGAAAAAATCAAAATCTTAGAGAAGAAAACCAAGTAGGGCTTTAAAATGAAAGAATTTAGTTGAGATTTAAGACTTAATGATGATTTAAATTGCGTATTAGCAATAGCTACACAGAAATTAGCAAACTGGAAGATGGTTCTGAGGAAACTGCCCGTGATGTAGGACAGAGAAAGAAAAAGACTGAAAAAATAAATAGGACGTCAACATACAGGAGAACAGAAAAAAACAGGTCAATGTTTATATAACACTTATTCTATAAGGAGAAAGTAATAATATTTAAGATAAATCGTCATAATTTTTCAAGATTTGATTAAATTCACAAGTATTAAAGTTGAAAAAGCATAAAAAGTCCCAAGCAAGAAACATTTTTAAAAAATCACATGCTTTTTTAAAATCACATGATTCCACAAGGAGACTTTAGAACACCAAAAAACGAGGCAGGGAATGGGGGGTGGGAATTTTAAAAGCACTCACACAGAAGGAATTAATAATATAACTGGAGCAGACTTTTCAACAGCGATAAAGAAGCCATAAAGAGAATATAATAATGCCCTCCTGGTATTAAGGGAGAATAAATTTCAACTTAGGATTCTCAACCTAGCTAAACTGTCATTCAAAAGTGAGAAAGAAATAAAGGCATTTTTCAAACAAACACACGGAGAGGATTTACCACTAACCGAACTACTGAAGGATGTACTTCAGGAACAAGGAGTTGAATTCAGGAGGGAAAGAGTTGCAAGAGAATGTTGAAAATAATGACAACAACATAGTACATGTATGGAGCAATATGAATAATCATTGACTGAATAAAGAAAAAAGAGTTACTAACACGGTAGAGTATTTATAAATAAGATCAAATCAAAATGAAAATAATTTGGACTGTGGAGGGGGTTAGTGATCAGAGTTAAAGAATGCAAGGTCTTCTATTTTGGAAAAGGATGCAGCTTTTGGTTAATTTCAGACACTGTTCAGTCAAATGTTCATGCTAAGTTTTAAAGATAAGCAGTAAAAAAGAAAATAGATGTAGATAATGTAACTTCTAAACTAATAGATGGCCAAAAAAGGAGGAATAAAAACTTGTTCTATCCACTAGAAGGTTAAGAATGAATGAAAAAAAGAAAAACTAAACTAATGTATATTTTAAAAGCAGAAGAATATGATGAAATAAATCTAAATGTCTGAATAAATGCTATAGATGTAAACAGACTAAAAATAGCAGTTAAAAGAAAGAGCTACTTAAATTTAAAAAAATAAAACCAGCCATAGGCCGTTTATAAGAAATACATCTAGAACCAAAAAGACAGTTTGAAAGTAAATGAATAGAAAGTGATATAACAAATGAAAAGGATAAAGAAAGCCATTACATTATCTGAAAATTCATAAGGAAAATAAAGTAACCTAGAATGTGTAGGCTTTTAACAACACAGCATCAAAATGTATATAAAGCTGCAAACTAGTACAACCTCTATGGAAAGTATTAATAATATAGAGATATCTCAAAGAGCTACAAGTAGAATTACCATTTGATCCAGCAATCCCACTACTGGGTATTTACCCAAAGGAAAAAAAGACATTTTATTAAAAAAGACATCTGTACTCGAATGTTTATAGCAGCACAATTTACAATTGCAAAGATGTGGAAAAAACCCAAGTGCCCACCAATACATGAGTGGATTAACAAAATGTGGTATATGTATACCGTGGAGTTCTCAGCCATAAAAATGATGAACTACCTCTTATATTGTTCTGGATGGAGCTGGAGCCCATTCTTTTAAATGAAGTATCACAAGAATGGAAAAATAAATACAACATGTACTCACCATTAAATTGGTACTAATCAATCAAAACTTAAGTGCATCTATGAAAGTAACATTCATCGGGTGTCAGGCAGGTGAGAGTGGGGAGCGGGGATGGGTAAATTCACACCTAATGGGTGTGGTGCATGCCGTCTGGGGGATGAGCATGCTTGTAGCTCTCACTTGGGTGGTGCAAAGGCAATTTATGTAACCAAAGCATTTGTACCCCCATAATATTCTGAAATTTAGAAAAAGAAGATAGAGTTACAAAGAGAAATTGAAAAATCTCCAATCAGAAAAAAGGATTTCACCTATGCCTTTCAAAAATTGATAATGAAAACTTAATTAGCGGAAACATTTAAAAAAAACACCAAGCTTTGAATCCCCTAATAAAATTGACTAGGGACATCTGGTACTAAAATTCTTACATTTCCTCCTAGAAAAGCCTGCTATTTGTTTGCTATCTGTAAAAAGTAACACAGAATGAAAAGGGGTTGACAGTTTGAAAGTAAGAAAACATTAACCAAAAAAAACTTCTTTTCTTATTTCAGGTCAAAAGCTTCTAGACAGATCATTTGACATTGAGAGGTGGCATTTGCAGCAATTGGTTATTTTTATATAATTGACCCTGACTATGTTCAAATGCCAGTTAACTAATATCCTAATATTTCCTCACCAGAATAGAATACAGTACTAAATGTGTTATTGGAATTTAATTCTAAAAATAAAAATGTTATGGTTTCTTTTGGAAAAAATAAATAAATAAATAATTAGGCCATGGCTGAGATAACCAGGTGACCACCAAAAATGTGTGCTCCTTCCATAAATGTGGAGTCTTCATTGTGAGGTGGCTGTCCAGGCCACGACTTCATTTCCCAGCCCTTTGCATAAGTAACATGACCATGTGACTCCTTTTGTTCCCAAAGAATGGAAGCAGAAATGATAAATTAAAGCATAATTATGATATCATCTCTTCCCCATCAGGGTGAAAAAATGGTGAGTCTTATAATACCAAATATTGGCTAAAGTATGAAAAAGTAGAATCTATCATGATTTACACGAATATATACTGATACAACTACCTTGGACAGCAATTTAGCAATACATTGAAAAGCTGAAGATGTTAATATTAATGATCAAAAAAAAAATCTATGCCTAGCTATCTGGACAACTAGAAAGCAAAAAGAATTTTAAGAATTATAGAAAGATATTAATTATACTATTATTATAGGAAAAAGTGGAAACGACCTAACTATCAGTAGAAAATAGATAACTACAACTGTAGTTTATTCATATAATAAATACCATAAAGCAATTATAATAAATTGGCCAGATCTACATGTATCATCAAGAATAAATTATCTTGGCAGGGCACGGTGGCTCATGGCTGTAATCTAGCACTTTGGGAGGCCAAGGCAGGAGGATCACTTGGGCACAGGAGTTTGAGACCAGCCTAAGCAAGAGTGAGACCTAATCTCTCCAAAAATCAAAAAATTAGCCAAGCATGGTGGCACATGCCTGTAGTCCCAGCTACTCGGAAAGCTGAGGCAGAAGGATGGCTCTAGCCGAGGACCTGAGGTTGCAGTAAGCTGTGATGACACCACTGTACATTAGCCTAGATGACAGAGCAAGAACTTGTCTCAAAGAAAAAAATAAATAAATAAGTAAATTATATCAAAAAAGAAATGAGGAGTGGTAACATCAAATTCAAAAAGGCTATATCCTATAGGATAGTATTTATGAAACTGTGTAAGAACACAAAAAGTAGTACACATTAATGAATACATGCATAAACAGAATATGTACAAAGCCAAGCATGGAAATATTACATATTATACTAACACTTATATAGTAGCTACCTCTGGAGGGCAGGGAATGGATGGATAGATGAGGCTTTGGCTAAACTCTAATGTTTTCTTTTTTTGTTGGAAAAGTCTGAAGAAAATGTGGTGAAATATTAGCAACTCTTAAATTGGGGTGCTGGGGACATGGTGTCTATTATACCAGTTTCTGTGCCTTACCATAAGTTCGAAGTATTTCAAAATAAAATATTGCTGGTCTATAGGTGTGAATAAGTCAGATAAATCAGACAATAAACTCATGACGTTTATGCAAGATGAGCTCAGATGCCACAGGTCCAAAGTACCCCCCTTCAGCACAGTCTTGAGTTCTCAATCAGAAAAACCATGTGCATTTTAAAAATCAACAAGCAGGGATGATAGAATCACTTTATATTAATCAATTAAGTATTTTGTGCTCCTGGTAGCTATTCTAGAAAGTTAAACCAGAAAAACATGTAGACAAATCACCTATAAATTTGTAAATGTACAGACATTTTTTCCTTTTAAAAAATGTAAAAGTCTTGATAAAACAGGAAAAGACTTAAAACTTCGGGGTAAGACTTACTCAGAGTTGAGATTCCTACTAGGAAAGCCAGAGAATAATTTACCTATTACCACGACATGATGTTCTACTTCACCAGTGAGACCAACAATATCCTGAGGTTCTGGGGACATGAAGGCTGCTGGCAGGGGCAATGAGGGTCACGTTCAGTGTTACAGATTCTTTATTCATGATCCGCTTGATAGAGTCTGTATAAAGCCCTATTTCTTTTTATTTCCTTTTTCTGCTGCTCTTTCTTTTTCTGACTTTCTTTCCTTATTCCTCTTCCTCTCCTTCTGCTTCTTGTGCCACTTCTTTTTCTTTTACTTCTCCATCAGATTACTTAGCACTTCCTGAATGCTTGATACCATGTTTTACAACATAATCTCATTTAACTGTCACAGCAATGAAGTAGATATTTTTATTCTCATTCATTCAGATGATAGAACTGAGGCTTCAAGAAGTGAGAAACGTGAGCAAATCACGCAGATTGTACTTTGCAAAGTCGGGATTAGAAATCAGGTCTACCTGAAGTTTAAAATGCATGTTCTTAATAACTGTACGATAAGACCTTCTGAAAAGTTGAACTGGCTGAAGAACCATCTGAACTGAATATCTCTGCTAAGTTTTATTTTTTTAAAAAGAGAAGCCTATACACTGAATGGACCCTTTAACTTGAAATCTAGTAGAATGAACAACTCTAAATTAGGAAATAAAAATCCAGAATGTTCTAATACCCTCAAGCAAAATTTTGCTATACTACAAACTCAAAAATAGCTTTTTTGAAGAATTACAAACTCAAAATAGCTCTAGTAAAAGAGCGCATTTATTCACTCAAGGTGCCACCTTTTTAATGATCCAAGGTAAAGGATTTTCTTCAGGCTTGGCTGGATTCAGGTTACACAAGGCACCATCCATACTTGCTTTCTCTCAGTTCTGCCACTTGATGGCGTCCAACAGAGCCAGGTTAGTCCCCTGGGGTAATGGAAGAGCTACAGCAGCCTCTGATTTATTACCTCTCCATTTTAAGTGAAGAAGAAAAGATCAAAAACCTTTTTTTTTGTAGGTCCCCTAAAAGGAATATTGTTTGAAGTGGCTTAGGTCAGGGGATCGGGGTGGGGAACCTGTGGCCTTGGGGCTACATGTAGCATTCTGGGGCCTTTTGACTGCGTCCAAATTTACAGAACAAATTCTTTTCTAAAGGGATTTGTTCTTTGAAGTTTGGATTCGATCAAGGGGCCGCACTTGGGGATGTGGAGTCAAGAGTATAGGCCTATGCAGATAGGTCAGAAAAGCTGAAGTGTATTTTGGGGAGGCAAATAACCCCATCCCCTATACCTAATGAAGTACAGAATCCTGGTGTCCTCTCTCTTCTTCATCTCTCATCTTTCAACCCTTTCCTCATATAATCAATCACCATGCAATGCAGGTACTACCTCTTATACTATTCCATTCTCTAAATCCATATTATAGCTGCATTTGTTATATTGAAACATTCCAATTAGTTCATTGTTTCAACAAGTATTCGTTACCTATAATGTGTCAATCACTGGGCTAGCAAGGATATATGGATGAATATATCCATATTCATGGTTCATCCATTTATTTAAAAATATTTATTGTACACCAACTCTGTAGGAGGTGCTAGAAACATAAATGAGTAGGACATAATTTCTGTCCTCAAACACCTGCATTTGAGAAATCAGGGATATAAAATAGTCACAGCAGAAGATAAGAGCCATGCTCATGGTTTGTAAAAGCAAAGCGTTAGCGCAAAGAGACATAATCAATTTGTCCTGAGAAGGTTGGATCACTAAGAGGGCAAGAATCTAATCTAACTTATGAGGCATGGAAACAGTGACAAGCAGCAGTGACCCACAGTAGATGAACTGTATTTGTCTTTATGTCCCAGACAGTCATGAATTTTGCATGTTACAAAAGCAATCTGGTACACTTTCCAGAGCAGAACATGAAAAGACTTCGGCAGCACCTTCCTGTACCCCTGCACATTAGAGAGGTTAGAGGTCCCAAGACATAATTAAAAAAAACAATTCCAGAGGGAAAATATCTCCCAAGAAATGAAAGAATCTAAATGTGTGACAATTAAATGAGGGACAAGACAGCAAGTAAGGGAAAGAAGGAAATTCACTCATTTATGTACTCATTCAATCAATATTTATTGAGCCCTACTTTATGCAAAGCACTCTAGTATTTTGAAAATTACAAAAATCAACCATTGACATAAGTCTCTAAAAATACCATCTTGTGAGCAGGCCTGACGCAGCTTCTCACAACTGACTTCCCATTCAAGTATAAATGAAAACACAGCAAAATGCAGAACGATTATTTTAAAGGTAGGAAAACAATTTAAACATTCTTTGTTATCTTTTCTGACTTAGAGACCTAGAGACTCCTCACCCTGAAAACCTGGGCTGTCATTTCTCTGTTGATCATATGCTATGTTTTAGGTTTGCCAGAGCAGTGTCTCCACAACCTTCATCTTTGTACAAACAGAAAGAAGGAAAAAAGGGCAGAATGGTATGAGAATGAGGGGTGGGGGTATCAGGAGAGGACAGAAAGAGGAGCGGAAGTGCAACTTTCCACTCCCAGAGCTGTAGATTCTAACACTAAGAAAAGGGACTGAAGCATCCAAAAGAGCCCCAGGCTTCCCAAGACTTGCTGTATGCTACTGAGAGTTTTTGTTTGTTTCTTTGTTTTGCTTTGTTTTCAATATATTCTATCTCTTCAATAGGAGACAGTTCCACCTCAGTTATGGAAAGCTGTACTAGATATAGGACTCTTAGTCTCTAAAGAGTTTGGTGGGAGTTATCACAATGAGCCTCCTCATTGTGTACCTGAGGGTTGCAAGAAGCACCCAGATAGCCAGAGAGTGGGGTCATGGGCAATTCACAACCCCACCTAATGAAAAAAGGCACATTTGGGAGAGATTTCTTCTCATTTGAGGATGATGGTTAATATTATCATCAATTACGAGAATAGTAATAGTTAACATTAATCAAGGGCTTACTATACACCAGGCACTGCACTAAACACTGTAAATGTTTTACCTACTTTTCTCATTTCAACACTATGAAATAGGGCCTATTACTCCCCAAACTGAATCTGTTTGAAAATTCCCAGAAGAGAAATTTTATGGTATAAATTATAATAATTTAATTACAACAATATGTTGTTAACCACAGTGAATTCCGAAATACAAAAATGGGTGAGTAATAGAACCAAACTTTTCAAAAAGGAAATATAAATGATCAACAAGTAATAGAAAAATGTTACTCTTCAACTCAATAAAAACAAGTAAAAACAATAGATAACAATGAGCTACCTTTTAGGAAACATTACAATATTATAATATCTAGTGTGTTCTTAAATTCAGCAAAGTGGGCAGGCATGCTGGTAAGGTGATTACATTTTTAGAACTTTACTGAAAGTCAATTTGGAAATATGTATCAAAAGCTATAAATAATTCATATTCTTTCTCTGGAAATTCAAATCCTCGAAATTTATTCTTAGGTATTAAAGATATACAGAAAAATTTATTAAAATGTTATTGCATTATTCAAAAATATAAAAAGTGAAAACATACTAAATATCCAATAATTTAAAATGTGTTTTGAAATACATTGTTCATTCAAATAATAGAATATTATGCAATTATTAATAATAATCACCATCAAGTCCTCCATCTTTGATTTTCTCTTTTTCAAGATGGCCTGCCATCTCTTTCAAGATGATTTGCATTTACATATGAACTTTACAATCAATTTGTCACTTTCTGCAAAAATACCACCTGATATTTTGATAAGGATTATGTTGAATCTGTAGATCAATTTGAAGAATACTGCCATCTTTATGATGATAAGTCTTGTGATTCATATCATGGATCCATTTATGAATTTCCACTTATTTCCATCTGCTTTAATTTCCAGGATATTTTATAGTTTTTAGTGTACAAATTTTGCACTGTTTTATTAAATTCATGCAAACGATTTTATTCTTTTAGATGCTATTACATGTATAATTCTTTTCTTAATTTCATTTTTGGATTGTTAGCTGCAGAAGGATAGAAACACAATTGATTTTACAATTGATTAAATTTCTACAGATTTATGTTATGTTCTATAACATTTATGCACTTTTTTATTAGCTCTAACACCTTTTAATGGATTCCTTAAGGTTTTCTATACACAAAATCATGTCATCTGCAAATAGAGATGATTTTTACTATATCGTTTCTAAACTTGATGGTTTCTGGTTTTTCTTCCTGCTTAATTGCTCTGGCTGGAAACTCCATTACAATGTTAAATTCAAGGAGTGGAAGCAGGCATCTTTGTCTTTTTCCTGATCTTATGGGGAAAGCATTACTCACAATTATGATATTGGCTGTGGTTTTTTTTTTTTATAGATGTCCTTGATTCAGTTGAGGAAGTTTCTTTCTATCCCTAATTTGTTAAGTGTTTTTTTTTTTCATGAAAGGGTGTACTTTGGCTTCTTATCTTTCTTTTGAAAGTTTTTTTTCTTTTCTTTTTCAATGTGATTTATTTTTCAATTTATTTTTAAATTAAAAAATAAGAATTTTATATGCTTATTATTTAAAATGCAATGTTTTGATTTATGTATATATTGTGGAATGGATAAATCAAGCTATTTAACATATGTATTACCTCACATACTTATTTTTTTTTTTGTGGTAAGAACACTTAAAAATCTACTGTCAGCAACTTTCAAGTATATGATATATTGTTATTCACTATAATCACCGTGATATACAATAAATCTTTTAAACTTATTCCTCCTAACTAAAATTTTGTGTCCATTGACTAATATCTCCCAGTCTCCCCAACCCCAGCCTCTGGTAACCATCCTTTTACTCTCTGTTTCTATGAGTTGACTTTTTTAGATTCCACATTTAAGTGAGATCATGTGATATTTGTCTTTTTGTGCCTGGCTTATTTTGCTTAACATAATGTCCTCCAGGTTCTTCTATGTTGTTGCAAATGACAACCTTTTTAAGGCTGAGTAGTATTCCATTGTGTATATATACCATATTTTCTTTATCCATTCATTCTTTGATGGACACTTAGGTTGATTCTCTATCCTGACTATTGTGAATAATGCTGCACTGAAAATGAAAGTGCAGATATCTCTTCAACATACTGATTTCAAAGCCTTTGGACATATCCCCAGTAGTGGGATTTCTAGATCATGTGTATTTCTGTTTTCATTTTATTGAAAAACCTCCATACTGTTTTCCATAATAGTTATACTAACTTAGAATCCCACAAGCAGTGTACAAAGGTTCTCTTTTCTCCACATCCTCACCGATGTTTGCTATCTTTCATCTTCAATAAAGTTTTTTGGTTTAATATTTAATTTACAGGAAGCATGTTCATAATAGTGACATAAGGATCCCCAAAAGCAAGGCACAGCAGCTCATGCCTGTAATTCCAGCACTTTGGGAGACCAAGACAGAAGGATTGTTTGAAGTCAGAGTTTAAGAACAGCTTGGGCAACATAGCGAGACCCTATCTCTACAAGAAAAAAAAATTAGCTTGGCATGGTGATGCATACCTGTAGTCCCCAGCTACTCAGGAGGTTCAGGCAGGAGGATCATTTGAGCCCAAGAATTTGAGATTACAATGGGCAATGATTTCACCACTGCATTTTAGCCTGGGTGACGGAGAGAGACCCCATTTCTATAAATAAATAAATAAACGATTGCTGAGAATCTGAATCCTAGCAAAAAGTATCAAATATACTTTTTCAGGACTCTTAAAATTAATCAATGTCTTGTAACAATCTGTTGATTTGTCTATTTCTCCTTTCAGCTCTATCAGTTTTTGTTTCATAAATTTTGACATGCTGTTCCTTGGTGCATACATGTTTAAACCATTATGTCTTCCTATTGAATTATTCCTTTTATCATCATGTAATACCTCTCTTTGTCTCTTAAAATTTTATTTGCTATGAAATCTACTTTATCTGATATTGATATAGCCATACTTCCTTTTCCAAAAAACTGTTTGCATAAAATATCTTTTTCCATCCTTTTGCTTTCAACCTACCTATGTTGTTGAATTTGAAGTTAGTTTCTTCTAAACATCATATTGTTGGATGTTTTTTTCTTATCTAGCCTATTTTATCTACCCTATCTTTTGATGATATATCTATATCATTCACACTACAGCAATTATTGATATTTAGTGCTTATATCTGCCATTTTATTATTTGTCTTCTGTTTATTTTCTCTGATTCTTGTTCCTCTGTTTCTTTTTTTATCTTGCCTTCCTTAATGTTAATTGAACTTTTTGAAAAAGGACTTTATTTATTTTTAGGGGTTTTGAGTATATCTCCTTGTATAGTTTTCTTAGTGGTTGCTCTGACTATTAAAAAATACTATGTGACTGTATTAGTTAGCTAGGGCTGTTAAAACAATATATTACAGACTGGTGACTTAAACAACAGAAACTTATTTTCTCACAGTTCTGGAGGCTAAAAGTCTAGATCAAGGTATCAGCAGGTTTATTTTCTTCGGAGGCCTCTCTCCTTGACTTGAAGGTGGTTGTCTTTCTTCTATGTCTAACATGGTCATCTCTCTGTGTATACACATGTCCATGATATTAATCTCCTCTTATAAAGACACCGATTATATTGGATTAGGATCCATACATATAACCCCACTTTACCCCACCTCTTTAAAGACCCTATCTTACATTTTGAGGTGCTAAGGTTAAAACTTCAATATATGAATTTTGGTGGAACATAATTTAGCCTATAACAGTGACTTAATCACATCCTACTGGTTTCAGTATTTTACTACTTTGTGTGAAGTGTGGAAATCTCATGTATATTTAGATTAATTTACCTTCTCTACTTTTAAATATTATTGTCTTGAGTATTGGATGTTACTATGATTTTTGCTTCAATCATCAAATGTGATTTAGAAAGCTCATGAGAAAATGGTTACTCTAATATATGTTCCCATATATCTGTTTTTTCTGTTGTTTTTCTCCCTTTCTGATGACCCAAGCTTCCTTCAAATTCTTTTAGCTTTCCTTTGTCTGAGACTATCTTCAATTCCTCTTTATTCCTGAAGAATAGTTTTACTGGGTTTAAACTTCCAGTTTACAGTTCTTTTTTTTCAGCACATGAAAAGCATGCCATTTCCTTCTGGCCACTATGATTTCAAAAATAAATCCTCTGTAATTCCCATATAGGTGTCGTTTCTCTCTAGCTGCTTTCAAGATTTATCTTTGTGTTTAGTTTTCAGAAGTTTAACTATGGTGTATCTTGGTACTAATTTCTTTGGATCTATCTTATTTGTGGTTCACTTAGTTTCTTGAATCCATGGGTTCATATCTTTCACCAATTTGGGAAAATTTCAGACATAATTTATTCAAGTTTTCTTTCAATTAAGCTCCTTTTCAACTCTCCTTCCAGAGTTCCAATGATACAAACGTTGGAGCTTTGGTCATTGTGCCAATAGGTGTCTGAGGTTCTGTTTTTGTTTTAGTATATTTTCTCTCTGCTGTTCGATTGAGTAAATTCTATTGATCTATTTTAAAATTTATTTATTTTATTCTGTTATCTCTATTCTACTATTGAGTCCATCTAGTCAGTTTTAAACTTTCTGTTATTGTATTTTTTAGTTCTATAGTTTTCATTTGCTTATTTTTTATCCTTTCTATTTCTTTGGTGAGATTTTCTATTTTTCATTTGTTTTAAGAAAATTTGTAATTGAATGTTGAAACATATTTATTATGATTGGTTTTAGAATTCTTGTTAGATAATTCCAACATATGATTTACCTAAGTGCTGGCATTCCTTGTTTTTCTTCCCTCAAACTGTGATTTCCTTGATTCTTGATTATGATGAGTGGTTTTCAATTGCATCCTGAATATTTTGTCTATAATGCTGGTAAATTCTAGGTTCTATTTAAATCTTTTATTTTAGAAGGAAGTCACTATATTTATGTTTAGCATGCAGATTCTGGCCTACTTTGTGGGCTATAGTTCCAATAACAGTTTAGTTTTCAGAACCATTGTAGTGTTATTTTGGTCTGCTTGGTTCTTCCGGTGTCTCTGTACTTATTTGTCTCTGGTGATGCTGTCTGAGAAGATTGAAAGTGTTTCTCTAGGCTGGACTGCTAGATGTCTTTAGTTGCATAATGGGGAGGGAATGTGTGTGGGAGGGTGAAGGGCAAGTCTTGTTTATAGGGTAATGAACATGAACCAGGATGGATGTTTATTATGACGGTATCTCTTTTGCTAGGGCACCCCTCATCCCAGGTGTCTCTGGGCAGGGGAGAAAAGTCTCAGGTTCACAGGGACAAAGTCAGACTGTTTTTTATACAAGAGTCTCTTTTGCTGGACCTTCTCTTGTCCATCAGTCCCTTGGTGACTCTTGGTCGGGGAGAGGAGTCTCAGGCCCATGAGGACAAATAGGTTTTCTGGGCCAGCCTGCTTGTGGTGGCAGGATTTTCTCTTGGCAGGGTCACAAGGCCATTCAGTATCTCCCAGCAGGGAGGGTTCTCAAGTTAGGAGGGGAAGGAGAGTGTTTCCCTTGGCCTCTCATTATTGGCAGGACAACTGATTCCACTTACAAGCAGTTCTGGGCTCACCTAGTGTTGTGGAGGGAATGGAATTCTACCCAGGGAGAAGAATGAGCCTTCTTGGGCTTCCTTCTGTTGATAAGTTGGGGATGGGAAATGACTGATCTGGGTCACTTTCTTCAGTTGGGTGGACATGGGAGGAATAGCTCATCCTGCTACTGTGTTGTTCCTCTAGTCCTAGGGTTTCTAAGCAGTTAGTCATTCTCTCACCGCCTTTCAGAGTTCTCCTTTAGTGGCCCCTTGTTCTATTTTCAGGGTTTATAGTTATATTTATTAGGGAAGAGCAGAGAGTAATGGGTCTATACCATCTTTTCCAGACAGAAAGTCCCTTATTCCAGGGTGACTTTTTAGGGTGATGAAAATGTTCTAAAATCAGAATGTGGTGATGATTGTATAACTCTGTGAATGTACTAAAAATCGCCGAATTGTATACTTAAATGGGTATTTTGTGGCATGTAATTTATATCTCCATGAATACATTTTTTAAAAAAGAAGCTAAGGTTCTTTTCATAGAAAATGGCTTTGGACTTTGCAAAGAAATTGTATTCTATATTTCACAAAGCAGAAAGCAGGCTGGAAAAATGCTTTTTCCAGTTCCAACAACAAGTGACTCTCTGGACACAGTAGTAGTCACGTGAAGTGTGATAAGAAGTATTTCTGCTTCCCTGGGCACATCTCTGAGACATGAAGGAGAGTCTGCTGGGATCCACCAAATCCACCACCAGGTCTTAGTGGTTACTGACTGGATGACACATACAGAGCAAAGATGGCATCACTTGTGTGATCTTGAAGCCCTGAACTAAAGGAATTCCACCCAACTGCAAGAAAATTTTTCTTTATTTTTCCAGTCAAAAGAAGAATACAGTACAACTCATAAATGTCATGAAGACTTGTTTTAGTATTTTACTCATTGGTTTTAGTTAAGAGAATTTCAAACTCCACATGTTTTTTTTTTTTTAGAGGATAAGATAAATGTCAAGGAAAAAAACCCAAAACAGCAGCATAGAAGACTGAAGATATAACAGGATAGAAGAAAATGCCAATCATTCTCAGAAAATAGTAACAAGTCAAAAATAATTTCTAGAAAAAAGAAAGCAATGTACAGGGATATATAAGTGAAAAACTGTAAATCTTAACACCCCCCAAAGATATAAACATATAGATATTAATGAGAGATTGGGAAGGATATATTTCATTCTTAGAATAGAACCACAGAAATTTTCCCTTTCAAAAGAATCAGTTTTAATAGTAGAAAAAAATATTGCATGCTAACTAATGCACTTGTAAGGACAAGAACCTGGGAAGGTAGCAAATAGAGAGACTTTGAGTGCAGATAAAAGGAGAACCTGAGAAGATATCCTTTGGGGGTTGCACCACACATTTTTCGACCTTTACTCTGGGTAGGCAAAAATAGGAATGATGTTTTACTAATGTCCATCGTGATACCAGCACTGAGGGAAGGCTTCAAATCCCCAAGCTTCTGCTGACTGATGTGATTAGGAGTCTTAAGCAGCAGATATTTTAGAAATTATGTATTAAGGGTGAGATCAAAACAATGAAGAGTGATGCTGTGTACAAAGGAAAACAACACTCCTGTAATATTCTGCAATAGTCCAGCCACATAGAGGGACCTGGATTTTTTCCAGGTTCTAAATCTTATGAGGAAATTTGAAAATTAAAGAGTGACAAGAAGATGATTATAGATACCAAGTCATGTGAGAAGTTCTGGCAAACACCATGTCATATGAGGCTTGAAAATAAGACTTAGTGAGACAGGATAACTACAGATAAATATGTGAAATTTGGCCACACAAAAGGTAGACTGAGACAAAAAAAAAATGAGACTCCTAGAGGGAAAAAACAAACAACCATAATAATAGAAATAGTTGACTACCCTGGCCTAGCTGGAGAAGACTTATTAATCTGCATTTTTGTGTCTACTCGGACTTAAAATCAATGAGAATTTAGGCAGGAAGTAGGGTATTGTCAGAAGGATCTGGAAGTTACTCTATGACTCATGGATGAATAGATGTAAATAAATGGAATTCTAGAAGCTCTCTAATACTTTATCTACCTAACTCCTTTCTGCCTTTGGTTTGTTGATCTCTTTTCTTCATCTCCATCTTCATTTGTTTGGCTTCTAGCCTCAAACGCTAGCTAGAAGATAAATTTTCATTCCCGGTTCTTGCTGAACTATAGTATCAGAAAAGATGGTCAATCCTCTCTCAGATTGACAGTAGGACTCAGACATAGACAAGGTGTCATGGCTGAAGGGAAGTCTTGACAACACATACCGCCCTGCACCTTCAGATGAGATGCCACAAATATTAACAAATGTTAGGAACTGGTATGCATCTGTTAAAGTCCCTTTGTTCAAAATAATTTATTCAAAAACATATTTCAGAGATTTAAAAAGTACTTGTGGCAGATATAATGCTGTATGTTTACCAAACTCTCTTTCCCTTCTGGGAACACAACTAATCTACATTTCTGAGTCTTGCCCACAGCTAGTTGGCAATGTGTAATTCAGTGTTGGCCAGTAGAATACAGGTAGGAGTAGCATACACTACTTTCCAATCTTCCACACTCTTCTTCTCCTGCCATTCTCTGAAAGCGGAGGAGCATTAACAGAGGATGACAGAGCTAATGATGTGTGGATCCTGGTTCCCTAATGACTGTGTGGAGCAGAGCATCCCACTCTCTCACAGTGGGTGCAATCTGAGTGAGAAATAAACTTTTATGGGTTAACCACAGAGATTTTGGAGTTATAGGTCATTTAGTTAGCCTATCCTGATAATACAGAAATTGATTGCTTGAAGAGGGTGCTGCCACAACAAAACCTGAAATATGTGAAATTGGCCTAGCAGTCACACAGTGGGTGGTAAGGAAAATGATTTTGGAGGCCGGAATATTAACAACTCATCAAATAGCAAAAATTTGGTAAAACTGTCACCTGCAATAAGTTAGAAGGCAGATGATATGCTGTTATGGGTTGAATTGTGTTTCAAAAAATAAATACATTGTAGTCCTAATCCCCAGTACCTATGAATGTGACCTTATTTGGAAATAGGAATTTTACAGATGTAATCAAGGTAAAAAGAGGTTTTAGGGTAAGCTCTAATCCAAAATGACTGGTGTCTTTATAAGAAGAGAGGAATTTGGACACAGACAGAGATACATATAGACAGAGGGTAGATGGTGTGAAGACACATGGGGAGAACACCATGTAAAGTAAGAAGTAGGGACTAGAGTGATGCATCTACAGTCAAAGGAACATCATATATTCTAGTCAAAGGGATGTAGGAGTAAGTCATATACACTTGTTCCAGATCTACCATGGAAAAATATTATACCTCTTCCATAATTCTTCATGTTCTCTGTCTTTTTCTATCCTCTGGATAAGGGAGAGGAAAATAGAGGCCTAGAATATGGCAGAGTTGAATAATGAAAAGAGCCTGGGGCCCTGAATGACTAAGTGGAGCAGAGTCTCCACTGACCCATATTGACCTATAATGTGAAGGAGCAATAGATGTTTATTCAACACATGTTTATTGAGTAAAGCTATTGAAATGCTGGTATTATTTGTTACGGAATTTATCCACGTCTGATGAATACAGCACCAATAGACAATATATTTGGACATGTGGATGAATAATATGTGGACCTGACCTTCAAGGTGATCACAATACAATGGGAGAGAGACATACACACAAACTAATGATGTTAATTAAATGTTATAAGTACAAAAATAATGCACTTGATATTATAGCAGAGACAAATGACCCAGTATTGGGGAGTTAAGGAAGGCTTCAGAATATGGATAATGACCAAGCTTGACCTCAAGTCAGGAAACCCCACAGAAAGACGAAGTCTTTAAGGCAACAAGACAACAAAAATAGAGATGCAGAGGCAAGAAATGGCAATGTATTTGCTCCTTGGACTCCAAGGATAAGGCATTGATGAATATTAATTTTCAGGTAGGGAAAGGCGGAAGAGAGGGTCAGGACCAGATAATGATGAATGTGTGTGCTGAGGGAAGAGGAGGGTGGCAGAATAGCTCATATACTTTGTAAATCCCTTGAATTTGTGAGATTCATCTCAGATTGCTCAGATACTGCTGATGCCCTGGGAAGAAGTCAGTTTGCCCAAGTCCTCTGCCCTTATGAGCTATTGCTCAGGTCCCAGCTCACAGCTCTTCCTTTTCTCCCACCCCATTGTGGCAGATTATGTGAATTGCCAACTTGCTTCATGTGTATAGAAGGATGAAAAGTTAAAAAGTCTACTTCTCAGGTTCCCTTGGAGGACGTTCCTGATATGAATAAGTCCACCAGTCATGTACTCATGCAGGATTTTGATTTGAAACTTAGTTATGTGTGGAGAGAGACAGCGGACGGGCATTCCATTAGCTCATGCACATCCTGGCAGAGGTAGCATGCTTCCAGAGCAGGCAGCAGGAACTCTCCGATCCTGAACTGTAGGATCCCGGTGGAGGCAGCAGCCCATGTGACAGCCCAATTGTGTAGTGCGGTTTGGGGCTTTCCTGGAAACTTAGCTTAGAGTCTGTTTCTTCAGGCCACCCAATGATTCTGTGCTATTTATGCCTCTTAATAAATCCATCCCAGCTTAAACATGCTAAAGCAGATTCTACTGTCTGTAACTAAAACTCAGGGCCAATACCTTTGCCAAAGATGTTCCCAGCATGTATGAAACTGGCACTGTGCTTTGGTGAAAAAAGATTTATTCACTCAGCTCTTATTGATGCCTTAGTATATGTTGGTTACTGTATGCCATCTTTGGACATTAATATTTGCTTATCTATTTAATAAGGATAATAATATAAACAATACTCAGAACATGGAATTTACTGTATGACAATCAAATGAGAAAGAACATATCAAACATCTTTACATGTAAATTGCAGTTATACAATTGTTAGTTGTGACATTTGTGATATTAAAATGAGTATATATACACAAAACTTTTCCTAAAAAGGACTGGATTATCAAGTAAGTTTCCCATCACTGGAGTTATGCAGAAAGGAATAATAATCTAACACAGATGTTATATAAGAGATCTCTGCATTGCAATGAAGTTTGATTAAATGATACTCTAAGAATCTCTGCTTATCCAAATAGGGAATCCATATTTCAGCCCCCTGCATCACATCATCAAAGCAAAGCAACAACAATTTGCACATGGACTCTCTCCAAGATTCTCGATCTTCTTTATATATGCAATTGGAGCTAGTCTGTGGCTCATTTCACTAGACAGATGTAGCTTAAGGGGTTTCTTCCCCCTTGTTCCTAATTATTCCTGCCCTGATACGGCATTCTGTTTCCTAACATGGCAAACGTCTTCTCCCTGGTGCCGCCTCCACCTCGCCCACACCAGGGGAGTGTGGGAGAGCAGTGTGCAGCCAATTCAATGTACCACGAGTGGTCCTCATTTGGACACTCTGTTCTATATTTTCATCTACTCCTCCAGGTGGCTGAACCTATCCTCATTGGTAATTACAATACCAGAATCTAGTTGGAAAAAACCCCACTGCCTTGCAAACAGCATCTCCGCTCAGATTCCTAATTTTCTGTGTCATTAGTTGCAGTTCATTTGTTTGTGTTGTGATGATAGGAATGGTTTGGTATGTCTTCCACTGGAAGAAAACTGAGTTTCAGCAAAGAGAGCTACATGTTCATATTCCTGATATATTTATAAAGTTAGCTTATCTAATGCTAGATAGTTATGGTTTGAACACTTTGATGTCCAGGGTTGCAAAAGAAGAACAAGAGTAAGCATACTGAAGAAAGGTTCATGGTGAACTGTGTGTGTGTCTCTGTGTAATGGACCATTCACATAATGATCAGTGTTGTTTGTAAAATTCCTCTCTTTCTGAAATTGCTGCCCACACAAGAGGCTCACATCTGGTTAGTCCCATTGGCCGGTACCAAGTATTGAAATGTCCCCCACCTCAAAAGGACTCAACAGAGGAAGCATAAAAACAAACACTAATGTGTGGCCAGGACCTAGAAGAATCTAGCTGAGTCCTAATGAAAACCAGGCAGTGGGCCAACTCCTTTTATATTTGGCTTTCATGAGAATCTGTCTGTGGGGGAGTGCTGAGTGTTTTTAGTGCAATAACAAGCTTGTGTTCTCTGAGCCAATTAGTATGTAATTAGGTGTTGGCTAATGAGGAGGAGGATAAAAGGTGGAGCTGGCACAGACAGTGGGTGTGGGTGTGACTCATGTGTATGCAGGTGGCAAAACGGCACATGTTGAGAACTAAATTGAATTTCTAAAACCCAATAATTTGTTACACACTATTAGTAAGTTCTGTGCTTAGACCTTCGGCAGCTTTTTCACATCTCTATTGAAATGTGCTTTCCTCTCTGTAAAATAAGATGTGTTTAGCACATGCATGTTAACATTTTTCCCTGACTGTTTACCAAAAGTTTAAAATTAGAGTTAGTTGATGCTGCTAGTATTGAGTTACCTATAAGAAGAACAAAAGAAAATCATTTATTTACTCCTCCACTCAACATATATTTCTTCATGTGTTCATCAGTGAACTAAACAAAGACCCTCCCTCGCTCTCATGGAGTTTAGATTCTAGTGAGGAGAGATTGATCATAAACAACAAACATAAATAGGGGAATAATATACTATTTTACAAGGTGAAGAGAAAAGTTAGAGTGAGGCAAGGGGATCAGCAACCCTTGAAAAATGTGGAGGGAGGTGTGCAAGTTTCGGAAGGGTAGTTGGGGTAGATTTCCTTGAGGAGGTAAGATTCGAGCAGAGACCAGGAGTTATAGAAGGAAAAGGTTGGGGAAATGAGGTAAGAATTGACACAAATAAGTAATGTCACATGCCCAAGACTGAAGACTCAGTAAAAGACTGTATGAGAGAAAAATTCTTATCATTTTTTTTGTTCCTTTCCTATTTGGTATTTGTGAAAGTCTATCTCAGTGGAGGCACTTGGGGTGTTTCTGTGGTGGGCAGAGGCTCCTGATCTCTGTGCTCGCAGGTGAGTTGTGTTGTTGTTATTTATTTATTTTTTTTTAGAGGAGGGAAAGCAGGGACAAGAAAGGCCGCCATGAATGGGAAATATTGTAGTTCCAATTGTGTGGGTGGGCTGAATAGATTTCTTTCAGGCAGAAAATGTTTTAACTCTGTAAGTCCCTCCTAAGAATGTTGGACACTGGGATGTGAAATGTTTAGTAAAGGGACCCTTCCCTGTTTCTCCTGTTGACTCAGTCTGGTCTCTGTAAAGCTCCATAGTCAGGAAGGGAATTTTCTTGGCTATCTTAACTTTAATGGCCCTTCAGGGAGACAGTGTAAGTGAAAGTACCCAACAGAGTGTAAAACACTTAAAAATGTGTTAATCTTTGGTATTAAAAAGAAAAATTCTAAATGATGATGAATGTGCTTGCTTTCCTCCAGGCAAGCAAGATGATAATTTTTTAAGTTAACCTGATGAGTTTTTATAGTTATAAAGAGCTCTAAAATTCTAAAATTGAGGTAAGCCCCAAATAATGAGAAAGTTCTGGTATTATGGTCTATTTTTCACCAGATTAATTCAGTGAGGCATTGTCCCCACTTCCCATCCAGGGACTCCTGACACTTGTCTACGCCAAATGATATGCCAGTGGCAGAAATCAGAACAAAATCAAATCCTGTTATTCATGGGTTCTCTGCATATTACCACCTCTCTATTATAGTCATACATCATCGAGGAAGCTACATTACCAGGAAATGTTTGCTTTTGCAGTGCTATGCCCCTGGCAAGCTGATAATCTGAAACTAATATCCTTTCATTATTTATACAACATTTGGTGGGAGCAGACTAGGCACCAGTAAAGTGTGTTTATCTTTTGGCTTTGTTTTTAATTTCCACTCAAGAGTGCTTCTTTATTGGAAAGGGGACCAATTTACACATCTCCAATTATGTAAGGAATTACATGTGAAAATATGGCTTAATTAACATCATAGATCCAAATTATTCCAGTCATGTCTACTCTTTCTTATAACTAGCTCTGTGGCAGTAGCCTCACTGAACTGTTTCTTAAAATCTAGTCACCATGAACCTCCTTTCTGGTCTAAATTTGCTCTTTTATAAATTTCTGCTAATTTATTGACTTCCCTAGGTCATCACAGTTAACTGCAGGTGCACATTTCAATTTTGAGCAGATGGACTTAACATTATTACTGAGTTTTGTATATGAAGGTGACCCTACTGACTGACCAGCCTTGGGGCAGATACTTTGATTTTTTTTCTCCAGTAATGGGTATAGATTTATTCTGGTATACTTGTGCCCTTGTGGGGTAAAGCCGAGCCCGTGAATCAAAGTAAGGCCGATTGGCCTCCACGGAGCACTGACCACATGACCACACGGTTCGTTGTTAGCACCATGGGCTAATCTGCTGCATTAAGGGTTACACATGTTATGTTTGATATCCCGTCAGAGATGACCTTTGTAAAGCAGAACAGACACCATGCTAAGCACCATTTTCTGGACTCTACAACTCAGTAATATAGATAGTCTTTATCTCTATTTAAAGTGAGAAAATTATGAATTAAGAGGATTAAGTAATTTGTCCAAGATCACAATGAATCCAGGATTTGAATCTAAGTTTACTACAGAACCCTCATTTTCAACTTCTACACTAAACCGCCTCCTTTACTAATGGCATACATAAGTTTCAGGCCATACTCCAAACTCTAATCTAGCCCTATAATAATCAGAAATAAGCTAAGACTTCTATATTAGGACTATACTATGCTATCCTTGACCAAGAGAATCCTTAAAGCTTCAGATCTGACTTCCACCTAAGAGACAACCATAGAGAATCTAGGCCAACATGTGGTATATTGTCCTAATATTTAAAATATTTCCTGTAGGAAAAGATTAATTAGGAAATTGGTTTGCTAAATGGCTATGAGGGCACCATTGTGTCTAGTACAGCTTCAGTGAGCTAACCAATTGTCTCCTTACTACTCAGAAGCAGATTGCTTGCTGACATCTAATTTATTGAGTTCATCAAATCCTGGTTTAGAGTATATACTCCACAAAAGCAAAACCACCTCAATGTCAAAAGTGAGCTTATAGAGCTTGGACAATTCAGGGAATAGATTGCTCTACTGACAATCAATGAATAAACACATATTTTGAGATGCTTTTGCAATTTAGGGAAAAAAGGATTTTCTTTAATTAAAAAATTAGAAGATATGTCTGGAATATAATATGTTTTACATGAAAAATCAGAAAACAGAATGGATTTAGAAATTGCATTATTTCTTCAGCTTTGAAGGGTTTAAAGCTGTTTTAGAAAAAAATGAAAACTTCCTGAACTTCAGAGGGGAAAATTATCCATCAAGAATCATAAAAGTAAAATATAAAATTAATTTTTGTTTTAGGAAGTAAAATATAAAATGTTCCACAAAATTTATTTTTATTTGTGTTTTTTTCTTTTTTGTCTTTACTTTGAGCAAAAAACACAAAGCATCATTAAATAATTAAAGGTTTTAACAAATTTTATAGAAGGTAGGAAACATTGCTGTCCATCTTAGGCCTGAGGTCAAATCTCAACTGTAACACTAACTAGCTGTGTTACTTTATGTGAGTTAGTTAACTATTGAAGTTTCAAAAAAAATTTAAATATCAAGTTAGGGTATAGAATTTTAGAAAGACCATATTATATTATACTATGTTTGTGAAGGGTTCATCATAGTGCATGCCACATAGCAAATGCTCAGTAAGTGTTAATTATAATCTTTTTTTTTTAATCTCCATTCCCTACTTTAGCCAATGGAAGCAAAAGTCAATAGAAAGGAGAAAGTGAAAGAGACAATATCAGAGAGGGAAATAAAGGCAATTTTACCTCAAGGGATCTTAGAAAAATAGAGACAACAACAAGAAAAGTATGATTGTTTATATAAATATAATATTGGTGCTTTCAAAACTTTAAGAAAAAGTTAATTCATTTAATATGATGGTAAAACACTCAAATTTCACAATAGGAGCTAAAAATTCTCAGAATGATAATAAAAGTATTTCAATTGCAACTTAAAGGATGTACAAATAAAACTTCCTGAAGCCTCTTTTGAAAAAAAATTTTCCAAAGGAGAAAACCCTAAATTTTGAAGACTATGACATCTGATTTCACAGGGAACATCATCTACATAACCTAACCACTTAAGAGGCTATTGTTAAAGCATTTTAAGCTATGTTTTGTTTTCACAACTCTAAGAATAAACAAAGGTTATCACCTCTTGGAGTTTTCCTGTCACTGTGGGTCTGAGTAACAAACACAGCCATATTTCTAAACATTGCTCCACTACTGATAAGTTGCTATTTGACCTTAGCAAAAGTGGCTTCATTTTATTTTCTGTGTTTCAGCTTTCTAGCATCATAATGGGGCTTAATAATGTTTTTGGCTTTGGGTTTAGAATTTTTTGATGTGACCCAATAGGAATTTATGTTTCAAAAAACTGGAATAGGAATATCCTATGGGGGAAAAAACAATGGAATATGATGAAATTTTCTATGCCAGTAGAGTTTAGAGGAATTGATGTTCTCTTCCTACCTCCAGCCCCCAATCCCTACCTACCCATCCCTCACTTCACCAACAAAAACTGATATGTTTTAAATAGCAAATATAGAAAATCTTCCAAGAACTCTGAATATTTTGACATTGCTTCTGTGGGCTGGGCAGCTGAGCCCTTGCCCAACCTCAGGAGGGCAAGAAAGACACCCTTGCTCCTAAACTTTGATGCCAAATAGATTCTTCCTCCTACTTATGTTAGTGCTAACAATAAGACTAAGACTGTCACCTGAACTTCTGCCCTCTCTTTTAGCTGGGCCACAGTGATGAGTAGTAGCTAAGATCAGAGTAACCCAGTTGCTTTTTTATGTAATAAACAGTGCCCTAGGGTTATGGAGTAACCCCATATGACTAAATTACAAAGGATTACTCTTGATGAGACATTTACAAGTTGGTGTATTACTTCTATTTCAAAGAGCTACTCTTGACATAGATCACAATTTTCACAGTAGGGAAATTGCAACCAAATAATTTGAGCTAATGGAAGCAAGGGTTTGGAGTGCACTCTCTGATCCCATTGTTTCTTTTCCCCTTATATTGTTTGAAGCTATTATACCATATCATTCTTGTAATCGCAAGTAGTGTGGGGATGGGAGAATAATTATTTCTTTTAGGTGAAATGTTGTCAGGTCTCTATAATAATAACTTCATTGGGTCATATTTAAAAATCACATAGAAGAGATATCTAAAATGTCAAATTCAGTGGCAAAGGCAGTAAACAATGTGCTCCAGTGGGATTTTGGAGAAAATGTACTGGTTTTTATGCATAGGTGTGGGTGGGGCTAAGGGTACCAACAGGTCTGTTGAGGCACCCAGGGACCCAGAACTCCTTACCATCCCTGAGCATGAGGGGGTAAGGAGAGGAAATGATGTCACTAGAGCTCAGTGAGAGCTGGAGCCCAGGAAGGAGGATAGTATGACAAGAGCAGCCACTGCCAGGACCCTATGTTGAGGAAGGGAGAGAGCAGGGAAAGAAACTTCCTGACCTCTCTCTGCTCCCACTCTCAGATCCCCCTCCCATGTCTTTCAATGGCAGGTCCAACCAAAAGCCAGAGGGAAAAGGTGCTCACTTTACATACTCAGTAAGAGTCAAATTTAACAGGAAAAATGGATATGTTTCCCAGTTAAGATAATTAAAGGTTTTTTTTCAAGAGAATGGGAGAGGTGGGAAAAGTGCTTGATGCCAGGTCACATCCTAAAAGACGTGGAATGTCAACGGAAGATGGGTCTTGATTGCGTACAAAGCAAATATAATCTGAGGTTGCACTTTCAGCGGCCACTAGACATCTCCAGCTGCCTATCCCACACACTCCTCAAACCCAGCTTGTTTGCCAGAGCCTGATTCTGTTACCTTCCCGTCTCCTTCCAATACTCTGTAGACTCCTCTGTTCTCTCTTTGGTTAATGGTATACTGTCCACAGAGCATCTCAAGCCAGGTGCTTTGGAATTATCATTGGTTTCTTCTTCACTTTCCATATCTAATGCATCACTAAATCATGCTGATTCTATCTCAAGACACTACGTGAATACCCTATTTTCTTTCCATCCTCCAGTGTCTCTACCTTTTTTCTGGCCCCTCTGTTTCTAGTCTCTAGACTTCTACAACAGCTTTCTTATTTTTCCGACTTCAGTCCATTCTCTATACAGCTGCTGGCATTACCTTCAAATAGACAAATGGTCATTTGTCAGTCCTGACTTAGGAAAACTCTGTTGCATTGTGGTGTTTAGGATAAAGGGTGGACTTTTTACTTAGTATAAAAGGTACATTCCAGTCTTATTTCCATGTAGATGATGAAAATCTCTGCTATCACATATACACCTTTACTCCAACTACAAAGAACTGCTATTCTGCAGACACCTCGAGGACTGGTGCTTTTTTATAATACTTATTCTCTCTGCCTGAAGTGCTTCTACTCTTCTGCCATTCTTAACCTGATACACCTCTATTCAGCCTTCAGCACACCTCCCATGCATCCACCCCTGAGTTTCTCCTGGAAAGAATGCACCTACAGTTCTGTGCTCTAGCCTCTGCAGTAACACTTGCCTGCTTGTGTGTATCCTTCCGTCACCACTTCTAATTTATTTTCACTCCCCTAGCACTCAGCTGCATATCTTCTATATGGGAGTTATTCAACTAAACCTTTGTCAAAGTTATGAATGTATTAATTAATTAAAAAGTATATTATTTAAAATATAGAAGCTAATGGTCTCACTATACTTCATATTGGTCAGGCTACATGTAGAGTATTTCGCCTTATTTTAAGAGATCCACTGACAAACCAGATCATAATCAGAAGAGGACAGATGGCATAGATTCCATATTGTGTTTGGCCTTTCCATTGTTCTTTCTCTGGAATAAGAATAAGATCATTGATACTGTAGCCATCTCTCATTCCTAATCATTTAATAATATCAAGGCAAAAATAGTCCTTATGTCATAAAGTTGAAATACATTGATGTACCACATAACGACATTCTGGTCAATGATGGACTGCATATATGACAGTGTTCCCATAAGATTGTAATGGAGCTGAGGAATTCCATTATAATGATGTTGTGGCTGTCATAATGTCAGAACAAATGCAGTACTCACATGTTTGTGGTGGTACAGTACATAATACTTGATAATGATAATGAACATCTATTACTGCTTTATGTCCTTACTATACTTTTTATCATTATTTTAGAGTGTACTCCTTTTACTTACTAAAAAAAGTTAACTGTAAAATGTAAAACAGCCTCAGGAAGGTCCCTCACTAGGTATTCCAGAAGAAGGCATTGTTATCATAGGAGATGACAGCTCCATGTGTGTGTTACTGCCCCCGAAGACCTTCTGATGGCACAAAATGTGGAGGTGGAAGACAGTGATATTGATGATTCTGACACACACACCCCCACACCCCGTGTAGGCCTAGGCTAATGTGTGTGTTTGTGTTTTAGTTTTTAACAAAACTGTTTAAGAAGTGGAAAAAAAATTTTATAGTAAAAGCTTATAAAATAATGATATAAAATGTTTTTGTATAGCTGTACGATGTGTCTTAAGCTGTAAAATAATAAAAAGTTAAAAAAATTATAAAGTTTATAAGGTAAAAAAAGTTATACACAGTAGGCTAAGGTTAATTTATTATTGAAGAGAAAATTTTGTTTATAAATTTAGTGTAGCCTAAGTGTACAGAGTTTATAAAGTCTATAGTAGTGAACGGTAACATCCCAGTCCTTCACACTCACTCACCACTCACTCACTGACTCACCCAGAGCAACTTCCAGTCCTGCAAACTCCATTCATGGTAAGTGCCCTATACAGCTGTACCATTTCTATCTTGTATACCATATTTTTACTATACCTTTTCTACATTTAGATACACAAATACCATTGTGTTACAACTGCCTACAGTATTCAGTATGGTAACATGCTGTACAAGTTTGTAGCCTAGGAGCAAGAGGCTATACCATACAGCTTAGGTGTGTAGTAGGCTAGGTTTATTTAAATACACTCTATGATGTTTGCACAATGATGAAATCACCTAACAACACATTTCTCATTATGCATTACCTTTATTCAGTGACACATGACTATAGTAGAGAAAATGCATCCAAACTGACTACATGCTTGGCACATAGTGAGCATCCAATAAATGCAGGGTTTTAAAATTATTATAGGGATTTTAGTAGTAGGATATGATGCATATTAAAATGTTAACTTTTTACTTGTAACCTTACCTTTACCAATTTATGAGATAGGAGTCCCATGTAAGATAGATGTATCCATCCATATTCTTGGCTAAGAATAGTCCTTTTCAAATAGATCAGGAGCAGGACAGTTCTAATGATACTCATTCCGCCAGCTTTCAAGTTTGACATCTCCTAAACTACCCCAGATATTATAGTTTACCTATCTCTGGATCAAACTTCATGTAATTGCAAGCTACAACACTCAGAATAGCTAATGCAATAAGTGAAATGTCTTTCAGAAAACACTA
This sequence comes from Eulemur rufifrons, assembly GCF_041146395.1. Classification (NCBI taxonomy): domain Eukaryota; kingdom Metazoa; phylum Chordata; class Mammalia; order Primates; family Lemuridae; genus Eulemur; species Eulemur rufifrons. The sequence continues at coordinate 68,018,969 of NC_090985.1, forward strand.
CGGCTTTGCCTGGAACCCAAGGGCAGGAAGGAGAGGCAGATTTCACAAAATTCATTACTCTCTGCCCTCCATGGCACCACGGCCATTTGTTCTTGTATTTCTGATTGTATCAGCTGATTTTTTTGGATTCCAGGATGGCTTTCGCTACTCCTCAGGGTACATGATGGACAATACTACCCACTTCCAGAGAGCTGGATTGCTTCCCAGCCCAGTGTTCCAGGTAACAGGCTGGGCTCTCTGAATTCCAAAGGCACATTTCTAGAATGAAACTGATTGGTTTTGTTTGAGTCAGTTGTCCCCCTGTGACCAAAATATTATACTATGGCTAGTGATAGAAGGAACTAAATGCTCTGCAGGCATCCAATGCCACCTTGCAAGGCATGGTTTTCAGAGAAGGGGGTCTGTGGGACAGCTAGCTGTCTCAAACCTTTCTACTCCACAATACAGTTGCCCACGATCCCCAACACAGGAAACCAAAAGAGGTTTAATCCCATTCTTTGAATATTTTCATGCATAAAGCCTTCTTAGATCTAAATTAAACACTTTCTGTTATTCTTGAATAACCTAAATTCTTTTTCTGTCCATACTGCATATAAAATTGCCTGGTCATGTTAACTCTGCACAATAACCTTTCAAATAAGATTACCAATTTCATTGTAGCAAAAGACTCTTGGAAATTATTTCCATCCCAATTTCCAAATGTGTAAAGACAAAGATGTGAATGTGCACTAATCTGACTATTCTAAATACCTCTCTGGAGGCCTATGAGCTAGGGAGGTAATTTGCTGATATCTGGGAAGAGAGTGGAACTATACGAAAATCACCTGTCCGTATAGAAGAGGCCATTAGTTATATCCAGGCAGAGCCTAGCTCAGCTATCAAGCAAGGGAAAAGATAAACAAAATTGGATTTTGAACAGGAAGAACGGTATTCTTCTTTCTGGTAATGATTGGAACAGATGCTGTGTGAGGGAATAGAAATGCCAATAGTGAGGGGCAGAAGAATAAAATGATGTGCTTGATCCAAAGTTCACTAGAAGGGCATACGGTCAAGGATCCAGGTAGGATTGATATATCAGAAAAACCAGCTTCACATAAAGATAGGTACTGACTTAGCATTCTGGCAACAACCACATGATTAGGACATTGCATCAGAACAGAAAAGCCAGGATTTGCTCAGAAAAAAAAATGCAAGACTTACAACAGTGAAAAACAGAGCAAAGCAAGAATAGACTCTCCTGTGCCAGGAACAGTATAATAGCCAACACAAGATGAAGGAGGCCTCTGCAAGGTCAGGGCAAGAAGCCAGTGACACATACATGGACCAGAGAAAAAGTTTCTTTTATTCACAAGGTCGCAGGAAACAGAGTGTATCCCAAGAGGACAGAACTGGTGGACAGAGTTCAAGCAGCAAGGCCTGATGCATGGGGAAACCTGGGACCATTCCAGACACTTTGGCAGTGGTGTGGACAAGACAAGGGTAGGGTGTACCAGGAGTGAAGTTGGGATTCTCATTAGACCTACTTCTTCTAGGCTAAGGCGGAGTCATGGGCTCCCATGAGTAACAAAGTATAGAGGAGGGGCAGCCAGTACTAAGGACAAGACTGAATCCAGCTTTTGGAGTGGTAGCAATCAGTTAACAAATCCAGGCTCTTCTGGAGAAAACTACATGAACTTAAATGTTACTAGATGTCTACGTGCCTCAATTCTGTCATCTGTAAAATTGGAACAGTAACGATCTATATCTCATAATGCTGTGAGAATTAAATGATACATTAAGTATATGCTATTAATAGAATATATATGTATATAAGCAAATGAGGGGCAAAATTTAGAACTAGTTATAACAAATAGAAGAGAAAAAACTCAAATACTAAGATTATATGAAATTATAAAACATTCTCCATGCATTCTTTCCCATTTACACAGTATTTAGATATGATAGAAAAGAAATGTGAATCTCAGAAATTATCTCTAGAGAAATACATTCTTTCAGACATTTTTAGTGGAATGAAAATTGGTATAAATTTTATAATGTTTATCAACATTTTTCAATGCCCATACATTTTGATTGGGGAATTTAATTTCCAAAATATAATATAGCTATATTCACAATGAGGCAAAGATAATATATAAGGATTTTCACTGTAGCATTTTTCTGCAATAACAATGTGAAAAAATAGCCCAAATATCAATCAATTCAAATTTTATTAAATAAATTTCAGTACCTCCATCAAATGAAATGCTTTGTAAAAGTTAAAAAGAATTGTGTAAACTTATACTTCTGGCCAAGATAGAGCAACAATGACAAGATTTATTCTCCTACCTAAAACAAAAAAAAAAAGACAAAATATATGAAACAATGGTTTGTAAGACATTGTTCACCAGGCAATGAAGAATAGTGATCCCTGGAGGAAGGAAACTATGAGATGAGCCCTACTATTGCTGCAGTTTACTGCCTTGAGAGAGTTTCCAGGCCAATGTCCAGGGAGGAGAAACTTAGGCAAAGCCTGGTGAACTCTGTAAGTCAAGGAGGTGGAGCTGAGATTTTGGGAAGACCAAGACAGTGAGAGCTCACAGGACAAAGACTAAAATGAAGCGAGCTTCACACAGAGAGAAATCTGGAGATCTGCAAAAGTTCTTCCTAAGGTATTCATCTGAGTAATGGTCAGTGCATGAACACGAGGAAATGGTCAGTGCATATACCTGATTCCATGGAAAAAAATTATGTGAAATGATTAGAGGTAACAATGCCTTGTGCTCATACAGCGCTGGGAATAGTACCCATTCCCACCAGCCAAACTCTAAGACCTCAAGATTCGAAGGGCACTGGGTAGAGAACACAGAAGCATCTTACCTCAGAAGTGTGAAATCATTTGCTATAGACTTAGAAACACTTTGATCCCGCTTAAGTCATAAAAGCAAAAATTGAAATGATAAACTGTTTCCAAGTAACTACATCACAGGGAAAAAATTCAAAAGTATTTACAGGAACAAGAAAATATTCAGCACCCAACAAGGTAAAATTCACAAAGTCTGGAATCTAATAAATAATTACCAGGCATACAAAAAAGCTAGAAAATATGACCCATAATGAGTAGATAAACCAATTACTTGAAAATGACCTAGATCTGATATAGATGTTGGAATTAGCAGATAAAAATATAAAAACAGTATTTATAATTATATTCCATATGTTCAAAAGGTAAAAGGAGAGCACAGACTTAGAAAGTATCTACAAATCCCAAATTGATCCTCAATAGATGAAAACTACAATGTGTGAGATTTAAAATGAAGAAGTCAGTAGAAGGGATTAGCCTCAAATTAGGCAATGTGGAAGAAAAATATTAGTGAACTTGAAGACATAGCAATATCTCATTTCCATCCAAAATGAAATACAGAGAGAGAAGTGAATTTTTAAAAACATGAATAGATCATCACAAATGGAAGTGTGCTGTTGTAAGGTACATATACTATGTGTGAAGTTGTGTCATATCACTTGAAGTTGGACATTGATAAGTTAAATGTTTATTATGAAACCCTAAATCAACAATAAAATAAGAAAACAGAGTTATAATTAACAAGCTAATAAAAGAGATGAAATAATAAAAATAAGAGCCAGTTCTTCATAAAAACTAACAAAGTAACTCAAATTTTTACAACCCTATTTAATAAAAGTAAAAAAAAAATACAAATAAATGTGTAATATTAAAAAAGAATTGTGGGTATCATAATAAAAATGGAAAAGATTTTAAAAATTGGATACACTTAGTTCTATAACAGAAGTTGACAAATTTTTCCATAAAACTCCATATAGTTAATATTTTAAGTTTCATGGGCCACATAGAGTTTCTGTTGCATATTTTCCTTCTTTATTTTTATAACCTTTTAAAAATTATAAGAACCATTCTTAGCTCATGAACAATACAAGTACAATCTGCAGGCTATATTTGACTCAAAACTTGCCACATTATGACCTCTAAAACAACCACTAAATTTTTTAACTCCTATATAAGAAAGGAGATAAAATATAATCATAATAAATTTACAATAAATACAAAAAATACAGGAAAAATGAAAAATAACGCATTGGACAAATAGAAAACAAATAGCAATATGGTAAATTTAAAACTAATGATATAAATACATTAAATAAGAGTGGTTTAGATTCCCCATTTAAAAGGCAGAGATTGTCAAATTGGATGAAAAAGCAAGACCCAACAATATGCTACCTATAAGAAATGCACTTAAGATATAAAAATTCAAATAGGCTAAAATAAAAGAAAAAAAAAGATGTACGATATTAGTATTTGTCAAAAGCAGCTAGTGATTTATAGGTTCAAGGCAATCCCCATCAAAATTGTAAAGTTATTTTCTGGCAATCAACTAACCAACCAACAATCTAAAATTTATGTAGAAAGGCAACAGATCTAGAATAGGTAGCATAGTACTCAAGAACAAAGTAGAAGGACTGGCACCACCTGGCTTTAAGACTTACTCTAAAGCTACAGTAATCATGACAAGATTATGTTGGTGAAAGAACAGACAAATTGATCAATGGAACAGAATGGAAACCCCGAAACAGACTCATGCAAACTGATCTTTAACAAAGGAATAAAGTCAATTCAATAGAAAAATGATAATCTTTTCAACAAATGCTGCTGGAACAATTAGAAGTCCATATGCCAAAAAAAAAAAAAAAAAAAAAGTGAATCTAGACACAGTCTTTATGCCTTTCACAAAAAAATTAATTCAAAATGGATTTTAGGATTAAATTTAAAGCAAAACTATCAAGCCTTCAGAAGATAACAGGAGAAAATCCAGGTGACCTTAGTTTTAGTAATGAGCTTTTAAATGTAACACCAAAAGCAACAATCCATGAAAAAAAAATTGACAGGTCAGACACTACTAAGATTAAAAACTTCTGCTCTGTGAAAAACACTGTTAGAGAACAAAGAGACAAGCCACAGATTGGGAGAAAATATTTGCAAACATATATTTGATAAAACACTTGCATCCAAAATATACAAAAACCTTAGAACCCAACAATGGGAAAACAATCAACCCAATTAAACACCGGGCAAAAAATCTGAGCAGACTCCTCACCAAAGAATGTATAGATGCAGATAAGCATCTGTAAAGATGTTTATCATCATATGCTATTAGGGAATTGCAAAGTAAAACAACAATGAGATACCCTATACACCTATTAGAATGGCCAAAATCCAAAAATCTGATAACAAATTATGGTAAGGATGTGGAAAAACAGGAACACTCATTCATTGCTGGTAGGAATGGAAAATGATGCAGCCACTTTGGTTGTTTGGTAATTTTTTATAAAGCTAACCATAGTCTTACCATATTCTCCAACAATTATGCTCTTAGGTATTTACCCAAGTGATTTGAAAATTTATGTCCACATAAAAACTAGCACATAAATGTTCATAGCAGCTTCATTCATAATTGCTACAAATTGGAAGCAGCCAAGATGTTTTCCAATAGACGAATGGACAAACTGTGCTATATACATAAGGTGGGAGTTTATTCAGTGATAAAAGGAAATGAGCTATCAAGCCACAAAAAGACACGGAAGAACTTTAAATGCATATTGCTAAGAAAGAAATAAGTCTGAAAAGACCATGTACTGTATATGATTCCAGCTACATGACGTTTCAAAAAAGGCACAACTATAGAAACAGAAAAAAGCAATCACTGGCTGCCATGGACTTGGATAAGGACAGGAGGGATGAATGGGTGGAGGACAGGGGATATTTAGGGTAGTAAAAGTATTCTGTATAAAAACTGTAATGGTGGGTACATGTCATTATATACTTCCCAAATCCCCCAGAACTATAAAACACAGAGCAAACCTTAAACTATAGACTACAGTTAAAAATAATGTATCAATATTAATTCATCAATTTTAACAAATGTACCACACTAATACAAAACTCATATTCTCACTCATATGTAGGAGCTAAAAATTTAAAAAATTGAGCTCCTGGAGATAGAGAGTAGAATGACAGTTACCAGAGGCTGGGAAGGGTAGCAGGGAGGGAAGGATAAATGGGCATGGTTAACGGATACAAAACTACAGTTAGAATGAATACGATCTAGTATTCAGTAGCACAACAGGGTGGCTATAGTTAACAATAATTTATTATATATGTTAACATAACTAAAAGAATGAATTTGCAATGTTCCTAATGAATAAATGAGATGATGGATACCTCAATTAGCCTGATTTGATTGTTACACATTGTATGCCTTTATCAAAACATCACATGCACCCTATAAATTTATATAACCATTATGTACCTACAATAATTAAAAATAAATAATTCAGAAAAATAGGGGAAACTGTGTATAAGGGGTGAGTATATGGAGCTCTATGTACCGCTCCTCAATTATTCTGTAAAACTGTACTTTAAAATCTATTAATTATTTTTAAAAGGGGAAGGAGGGATAAGTATCTATTTTCATATTGCAATAGACTTTCTGGATACAAGAATGTGGAAATAATGATTATCCCTGGCGAGGAGGGGACTGGAAATCTAGGGTGGGGAGGACGGGAATGTACTTTTCACTATTAACTCCTTTTTACTATTTGAATTTTTAAAGTAAAATAGGTGTATCACTTTTTCAATTAAACAAAAGAGACCCTATCATGATCCATTCCACCGGTTCTATTGGCAATGGGATTGACTAAAGATATTTTGGGGGGTTAGAGATTTGAAATCCAGTGAATTTGGTAGAAGAGAATAGTTTGCACCTGCAGAACATGCAAGTGAGTAGTGACCAGTCAAGGAGACCCACGAGTCGGCATTTATGCTGCCCTGCACTTTCCAGAGACTGGTCTTTACCGTCTTACCCGATCATTTCTGTTAGGATCAGACTGCAAGAGCCTCAGTGGCAGGGCCGTGTTTTCCATTTCTTTTCCACTCTTCCTATGACGGCTCTGTGCTCAGTAGTGACAGAGGCCTCTGTAGTCGGCATGCTGCTGTGTACCACTCTGGTATTCAAGAAAAACTTGTTGACTGTTTTGAAAACGATTGCAACTCTGTTATCAATTCCAAACCTGTGGAGCTTTTAAGATGCAGAACAAAAGAAGGAATGAATCAGAAATGATGAATGCCTGTAAAGCTTCCTGGCTCAAGAGAAGTCTAAGAAGCTGAGTTGATTGAAGAAAAAGGATGACTCAATGCTTATTTTAGAATAGCAGAGTTAATAGGTGTTCTGTATTTGGATCCATTTGGCAAGGGTGAAAAGGGGCAGAACAAGATGAAAAGTGGACCTTTCGGATTTATAAAATGCTTGTTCCACGTAAGAACATAGTGTTTTCAATATACATCTTATTCATTAAACTTTCAAATGTTAGGGCTGGAGCTTGATTAGTAACATACTCATCTCAAAATGTTCGCTTCCACTCGCATTCTTCTAAAACCTATCTGTCTCCGGTTTCCATGACTTTTTTTTTTTAAAGTTTTGTGTGTTCACTGTCATGAGCATCTTAGAAAGACTATTTTCCTTGTTTAAAAAAAATATCTTCTTTTCATAAAAGGCAGTAGAAAACTTTATGCTCCTTAAATGACCTTCTCTTCCTTTTTTAGTTAAATCGAATGAGCTATATGCAACCTAAAGAGCAATAGTTATGAATTGGTATAGATCAAAGTTATATACAGGTTATTATTCCTATTTTAATATTTCAGCACAGTATTTTAAGGTATTTCTTAGATTTAGGCCTTTATTAGTAATCAAAAAAAGATGCATGATATTACTTGATTTTAATATAATGAAATGCTTCCCTTCACATATTTATATATCTGATTTCTTAGAAATATTTTATAAAGTCATGAGGTCTTCCTTCTTGTAGTCAAAATAACATCATAGATCACAAGTTTTCTCACAGCTCTCTTGAAAGTGTGAAAGCTCTTCGTGCCACTTCTTGTGTACTTTAAATATCATTCTGCCTTCCTTACTGCTATTTATTCAAAAGATTATGCCCCAGATTTTCCCTGGCTAGCTCTTTTCTGCAATGTGAGTTTTATGTCCTTTGTTTCTTTACTGGCCACTTGCCATCTTGACCAAATCATGTGCTCCCACAGACACATAAAACAACTCCAGAGAGATGCAAACCCACAAACGTAAGCTCTGCTCAAAGGTGCCCAGGCTAACAGGTGTTGACCCACACTCTCTTGCAGGCGTTTACAGACACCAGAGCTTATAGGTGCACCGTCCTCTCTGTCCCTTTCTTCTTTCACATAAAGCTCCCTATTCCCATTTTGATCTGCTGGTAACCTAGTTTAAATGACCCACTTATTTTTATATTGTAAATGAGCACATTGTTGTCTAGCAGTTAATAGTCCACTTGGAGCAAACTTAGCTTATGAATGTTTCCAATATGTGCTGGTGCTTTTGCACAGGGCCTAAATCTCCCTTCTGAGGTTTGCACACTGTAACCTGAAGAGATATACCAAGAGCTCTCATTGCCACCTTCTTCAGAAGGCCATAGAGCGAAGCATGTGACCTTCCAAGCATAAAATCTCATTTGCTGAGATTGAAACCTAACTTACTTTATCCAGTTATCTCACTCCACATGGCCACAGTTTGAGGTAGATTTGCATTTCCCTTCCCTTCCTAAGTAGTTCAATAGTTTTCCATTGGCCTCATCATCAGACATTTTATGCAAGTACAATTCCTATGATAAACTAATAGCTGATTTATTTGATCATCAAATTCTGGAACAGGAAGAGACTTTAATAGGTCAACTCAAAACGAGATTCCGTCTTGTGTTCAAAGTCCCTGAAATGTTTTGATTCCTAAGTATAGTCCTTGAGTTTTGCTAGGCATATTCATAGTAAAAAAAAAAAAAAAAAAAAAAGAGATGAGAATTAACTTGTAAACATATGACATGATACACTTTGAAAAAAAACTTCTTAGTAAAGTCATAGTTCATGGAAGTCTGAAAAATATCACAGAATATGAAATCCTTCTCTGCTGCCAATAGAACAGCTCATTTAAGTATAATCTTTACAAAAATTTCAGTTTCAATTAATGTTACTAATAAAGGATCTTGTTATTGGAATATATTATAAACAAAAATTGGAAGTTGTTACTATTCATTAAGCAATGCTACTCATAGGTGGTCCTTTTAAGAAGATGGGTATGCATGGAAGCATACAGCTTGGTTTTTTAATGAAAAACTGTGTCGCTTCTCCTACTCTACACATAATAACACATGCTAAGTTTATATTTTGTAAAAGATGCAACTAAAGCACAGTCCAGTGTAAAGAATGCCATCTGGGAATTCAGAGACTCCAGAAGACTGGACAGGGCTAAGGGACATTGTCCAGGAGCCTAAGATTTATAAAACCTTTGGAGTCAGACAGAACCTGCTTTAAGTCCTGCTTTCACACCAATTAGCTCTATGACTTTGGGGAAGTATTTTAATCCTTGAATTTTCTTATCTGTAAAATTGAAATGATATTACCTACCAATAAAATTGCATATTGGATTAAATTAGATAACATACTTTAACAGTTTATCACAGATTTGAGCACATAATAAATGTTCAAAAAGTGATAGATTTTTTTATTATTTTTATTTCCTAAGAGCTTCAATGCATGATACTGAAGGGAGTAATATGAGGTATATAGACTTTGCCAGAAACCAGACTCAAGGCCCAGAATCAGGAAATCTCTTGCATGTTGCTAACACGTCCCTACCACCCCCACCAAGCCTATGGCAGACATCACTAAATGAGCATGATGCTCTTCTCCACTGAACCTTGAAAGCTTTCCTGGGCTTTTCAACACTACAGTCTAGATATCCACCGCCAATCAATCAGAATGGACCCACGTGCTGGGAGTGAGGATCCAGGTATCAGAAGATGGGACTAAAATTAGGGAAACTAAAAAAGATGGTTGAAAAGATGAGACAATCTCTGGAGTGAAGATGGAAGTAGCAACCACCTAGTGTATTTTTATAGGAGATGTGGCTGTGGGTTTGGGCCAGGAAAGTCTTGTTAAAGGCACCAGTCTGATCTGACTGTGAAATTGGAATAAAGATAAAAGTTTGAAAATATAGAGATAACTATGCAAATATAAGATGCAATATTACTCAGATTCATCTTACTTGGTTAGTGTTATGGATTGAATTGTGTTCCCTCCAAAAAAGAATATCGAAGTCTAAACCCCCTATACTTCAGAATATGACCTTATTTGGAAATGGGGTCTTTACAAATGTAATCAGCTAAAATGAGGTTGTACTGGCTCCAGTATAACTGGTGTCCTTATAAGAAGACAGCCCTGTGAAGACACGAAAATACAGGGAGGACACTATGTGAAGATGGAGGCAGAGATCAGAGTTATGCTTTCACAATTTAAGCAACATCGGGGGCTACTAGAAGCTGAAAGTCAAGGATGAATCCTCCCCCAGAGGCTTCAGAGGGAGCACTACCTAACTCACACCCTCAGTTCATATGTCTAGCCTCCAGAATTGTGAGAAAATAGATTTCTGCCGTGAGCCACTCAGTTTGTGGTACTTTATTATGGCCTCTCTGGGAAACTGATATAGTTAGTAAGCAACAAGATTATTACTATACAGCAAACCATAATTAGCAGTTTTTTTTTGTTTGTTTGTTTTTGTTTTTGAGACAGGGGTCTTGCTCTTGCTCTGGCTGGTCTTGAACTCCTGAGCTCAAGAAATCAGCCCGCCTTGACCTCCCAGAGTGGTAGGATCACAGGTGTGAGAATTAGCAGTTTTTATGCCTGCAACAGGCATAAGAAAAGATACCCTCAAATCTCCCATCAACTGAGCCCTCAACTTGGGAAGTCAGGCAGGCAAGGAAAGCTTCCTGAGCAAGTAGACTCACTTCACTTTCCTGGTACCTACACTGAAGGTGTCACAGGTGTCTCTAGGAGATGAGGGCAGAAATTCTATGGCCCTCTTCCTGAAAGGCAAATGAAAACACCCAGACACAGGACCCCATTGTATGTTCATAGAAAATATCTCACATGTTACAAGGTGGGGAGCTAGGGTGTGGCTGAAACCTCTCCTATAGCTCCTCCAGGCTGGGTCACTCATGCCGTCTGTGACAGGCAGAATCATGGCTCCCCCAAATATTTACTTCCTCACCTGACAAACCTGTGAAAATCTTACCTTATATGGCAAAGGGAACTTTGCAAATGTGATAAAATTAGTGGCATTGAGATGGGGAGATGATCTTGGGTGATCCAGGTGGGCTCAATCTAACCACATGGGTCCTTAGAGCAGAAAGCCTTTCCTGGCTGTGGTCAGAGGGAGATTTGACAACTGAAGGAGGGTCAGAGAGAAGTGACTTGCTGCCTTTGAAGATGGAGGAAGAGGCAGTGAACCAAGGAACGTGGGCAGCCTCTAGAAGCTGAGAAAGGCAAGGAAACGGATACACCCCTAGAGCCTCAGAAGGAACGCAGCTCTGCCAACACCTCAGTTTGAGCCCAGTGAGACTCCTATTGGACTTCTGAACTGCAGAACCCTAGGACAATAAATTCCTGTTTTTTGTGCTGATAAGTTTGTGTTAATTTGGCAAGTGGATGGGTGTGCTGCCAGCCTTTTGGGAATCTCCATAGGCATATTCCCTCTGTGAAAGAATATTATTCCAGAACCCTTTGTCAGCTTCACACTGTCCCTACTCTCCCAGTAGGTGTCTAAGCAGCCCTTGATATCCTCTTCGTCTGTCCCCCCACTTCCAAATTTTCACCTCTTCCAGGTTCCTGGGACATCTCCCTTCACTCCCCCAACCATCTCCTCCTTCAGATACTGGAAATCCTTGGCCTCCCAACTATTCTTCCCCCATCCATTTCCACTCTAAGAAAAGGAATTTTTTGAGATGTAAGAGCAGAACTCTTTTAAAATGAATTTTTACAATGTTTATAAATCCTAACTCGGGAGCCTTGAGAACGAAGTCCCAATTGCTCTTCCCTTGCTAAGGCACCCATTGTACGTCTGCTTTATTCATTTTAACCAACTCTGCTACACTGCAGCCAAATCAATCTTGCAGCAATTTGCACAAACCATTAAAATGCTCAAAAAGGACTGATAAGGGTTCATTTATTTCAGAAGAGTAGAAATGGTTCCTGAGTTGCCATCAGCACCAAATTGCTTTATTTTCAATTTGAAAGAACTGTATTAAAATGTTTTTGTGGGTGATGATGCTACTCAAATGGACAAGAAAAATAACTTAAATGATTTAAGATTCTCAAGCAACTGCTAGGTACTTAGAACAGCTAAAAGAAGAGCATTTTTGAGTGGACATTAATGAGAATTCTCAATTTATAAGGGGGCAGGATGAGCTGTGAAGTGACAGTTGAGAGGACGCCTTCCCTTTCCTGTGGGTTCTTTTCCATCTGGAGGCTAAACCTAACGCTTTCCAGTGTGGCAGAGAGGGCTCACTTGACAGCAAGGATCTTGACTCTAAATTACTACATCTAGAGAAGCACTATTCTTGACATGAAGCAAAAAGACTGGAGATGGTTTTCACTTTGCCCCCACACTTCCATAGAAGAAAACATTTAATTGAGTGTGGGATGGGTTGGTGGGCCGGGGAAGGGGGCAGTGACAATTCCAAGGACAAAACAGTAAATAGGAAACTGAATGGAGTCTGTGTCCATTGGCCTCTGAGAGCAGAATCCTAAGAGGGCAAGGGTGGGAGCGGTGGGGAGAGAGGGAACAAAACACAAGAAAGTCCCTCATGAAATTTGTAGGGCATTTGGAAGAAGAAGGGTCAGAATTATTTCCTGTCTGCACCTTTAGAGAGACAGCCTTGCAAGTTGGTTTCACACAACCGGGTTTGGGGGAAGCCAGAAAGAAGACGGCATGACACAAAGAGTTATAAGATGGGCCCCAGACTCCACCTGCTCCACAGAAGGGTAAATGGTGGTCCCTCAAAAGATATGTCCACATCTTAAACCCTGGAACCTGTAAATGGGAACTTATTTCGCAAAAAAGGTCTTTGCAGATGCAATTAAGTTAAGGATTTCAAGATGAGACCATCCAATGACAAGTGTCCTTATAAGAGACAGAAGAGAAGGCACAAACACAGGAAAAGAGAAGGCCATGTGATGAAGGAGGCAGAGACAAGTTATGCAGCCACGAGCCAAGGCACACCTGGAGACATCAGGAGCTGGGAGAGGCAAGAAGGATTCTCCCCTAGAGTCTTGGAGAGTCCCTGTGAACATGTTGATCTTGGACGTCCAGCCTCCAGAACTGTGACTAAATACATTTCTGTTGTTTTAAGCCACCACATGTGTGCTAATTTGTTAAAGCAGCTCTAAAAAAAACTAAGGTACATCCCCTCTGTAGTGATTGGGGACCCAAGAGAAGGGCGGTGAGGATTCACAAGCTTCCTATGCATCAGAGTGAGGAGGTAACTCAAGGACAGCTCCATAAAGGGTGTGCTGCCAGGGCAGGTACAAGTACCTGGATCACCTACAAGGGATGGGGGAAGAAGAGAAGCTGCATCACTATGGGATTTTCTATCTCCCACACTGTTTGGCTGCACTAGAGCCAAACATAAAAACTACCAAAGCCACTGCTAGGTATTATCCACATGTGAGTGCAGACCACAAAAACATTGGTTGCTGACCACAGTGTGAGAACTCGTGGAGGTCCAAGAAGTCCATAGTACCCCTCCCCTCACAGCTAACCCTCACAGCAGTCTGTGGCTATGTGGAGTTACTAGTGAATTTCTTAGTACGAATAAGAGCAGGAGAGGAACTCAGCTGAGCCTAAGTAATGATTCCGGATTTGACGAAGAAATCACTGAATTTGGACTGAATTTACACATAACCAAAGATATAAAGTTAAAGCAAAGAAGCAACCTTGGGACTTGAAAACAGAATGAACAGATAGTTCTAGAAATAAAATTCCAAACTTCACCTGAATTTTGTAGACTGTCTTAAACAGTCTTCCACTTAACTACAAAACAAATTATTCAAATTGTTTAATGGACTATAAATAAGCTAAATAGTACCTAAATACCTTTTGAAAGAACATAAATACATTAAATCTTGTGAAATGTTGAAAGGGGTTATCCAGCAACAGGAAAAGTATCAAGTAGGGCCAGAATTGTGTTTTAAAGAGAAAAATGGATAATATTAAAGAGTACAAGTGATTTTTTTTAAAAATTCCCAAATAGTCCTCATTCCTTGGCTAGCAGAGATCCAGCTTTTGCAGATGTTATCCTTCCTTGTTGGGTACATAGACCCAGTAAAGGTGATCCCATCCCCAACCCCCACGCAGTAGATGCTGTTTTTTCAAAGTCAATCATGATCATTTCATTCTCTTTTCAGTGAATCATATCTTGGACACAGGTGACCTGGCCCTGGTTAATGAGACACAGAGGAAGTCTTCTAGGACAGGGGTCACCAACCTATGGTGAGTTGTATAATTATTTCATTATATATTACATTGTAATAATAATAGAAATAAAGTACACAATAAATGTAATGTGCTAAATCATACCAAAACCATCCCCCCTTCCTGGCCCATGGAAAAATTGTCTTCCATGAAAACAGTCCCTGGTCCCAAAAAGGTTAGAGACCACTGTCTAGGAGGTTGTTGAGAATGATCCTTGGTAATAAATAGATGCATGGAAAAATTGGGAGCTGTGTCATGCATCTTGTTACCATAAGAGACAAGAATGACAAGCAGATGATGGCAGAGAAGAAAGAGGCATTTGAACTCCTGAATTACCATCCCTGGACCATCCTATCTCCAGACACCTTGTTCTGTGAGATAATCAATCTCTACTTATGTCCCATGTGTCTTAGAACATCCTAACTAAAAATAAAATAAATTATTAAATCCTGGTATAAACCTCTTAAACAAAAATTTAATTGAAGACAAAGTAAAGAAGTTCTCTAAAACTAACTTCATGTTAAATATGGAAAAATCAGTGATTACTATTAAATAAAATGTAGACCAAAGTGTGAAATAAATTTTTTTTTATTTTTTTATTTTTTTTATTATTATTTCAGCATATTGTGGGGGTACAAAAGTTTAGGTTACGTATGTGAAATAAATTTAAATGAATTCTGGAACTAGAGGCAAAGCAAATATGTCAATAAAACTTGATGAAAAACAAAGGATGAAATGCAATAAATTTGAATGAATTCCTGTACAGGTATCTATCACATATACAAGTAAATATTTCCATTAAAAATTGAGGGAACGTTAAAGGCATCCTTGTGTATACAATGAAAACAAATATTTTTTTCTGAATATTAGTACACAGGAAGCAAAAGGAAAAAATAAATTTTAATAGAATTTGCCTCAACCAAAAAGAAAATAGAACAATGGTATTTCTCTTGAGTCATGGATTATCATAGGATGTTAATATATTTAAGTCTAAAGTGTTAAGGTACTAATCCAGAATCTGTGTGGCTGCTAGATTACATATTAATGAAGAAAATGTCCCGGGCTGAGACACTTCCTCTTAGTTGAATGATAGTTTGAATTTCCATGCTAGGAAATCACATCATCTTTATTTTTTTGTCCCACATTACCTTTTGCCTTTGGCATGGGATGAGTGTATGAATATTTGTTGAAATTTAGGGCAAGGATTTTGTTAGAAACGTACACAAAAAGTGAAACCTCTCAGGGCTTGTAGGAGTTAATGGATCTGTAAATGCTTTAGAAATTGTAAAATGCTACACAGAAGTGTATGTAATTAATTATCTTATTTCAATAAAGAGTTAGACTTTGAACCACGTGATAATTGTTAAAGGGTATGTTAGAAGATATAGTTTTGAGTACACAGCTATTGAACATTTACATAACAAAATAACAGCTTAATGCTTTGTATTTTCAGTGGTTACATAATAGATAAAGACCATTAATGGGATATTCGATGTAGTTTTGATTTGAGGGGTGGTAGGCAACACCTTGGGGAAGAGAGTCAGTGTTCCAAATAACCTACGTGAATTATTAAGTGACCCAGAAGAAGCTGAAGAGGCTCAATAAGAGAATCTTCAAGACATTGCCCTAGAGAAGGAAAATCCAATGATGGGAAAAGAATGGAAATCCTATTCAAGTCATACGTCCTCCACAGGTGAAGATTTCTTCAACTATGCCTTCCAGCTTGGTCATTCAGCATGCTTACCGCACTACATGAGTACTAGTCAAAATTAAATCCAGTTAAAACTTATAGGCATCATGTATGACCCAAGTAATGTTATACTTAGTTATCTCATATTTAGAACATGATGAATATCATATCAAGAATATGATTAAGAATATGTAGTATTTCTTGCTCACCAAGTAGGCTATGAATTCACAGGGTAGGGATCATGTTTTATTATTCCTGTTTTTTTTTCTTTCCAATAGCCTATTGTTAAATACATAGAACATACTGAATATTAAAATACTTTATCATTGGTTTGTGGAGTTAAGAGCATAAGCTTAGGAATTTGTCAGGTGAAATTTCAAATCTGCCTGGGCACTTATTTCCATATGAGCTTGGACAAGCCATTTAACTTTCTGGGCATCACTTTCCTTATTACAGATCATGTGAAATAATTTATATAAAGCTCCTGGTAGGAGGAAGTGCCCCCAAAAGAGAGATTTTTATTGTTACCATATTATGACAAAGAGGAATGGGATGTGCAGGCAAACAGGTTAGGAAAAAGACCACAGTTACTAAAGGGCGAAAAAAGTCAATCTCTGTGAAACAAGTAAAAGATGTGGACTCAGAGCAAAGGACATGAAGGACCAATGACACTATGACTTGACTACTTCCAAGATCATAACCTGTTCTTAGTGTCAATCTAATATATAAAAGAAGGAAAGGCAATTACAAAACAACATGAAAGATTTTGGCTAGATATAAAGAAGGACTTCCCAAAGGGTGTTATAATACTAGAATAGATTATAGATAAAGCTTATAAAATTTCTTGAGATAATTTGCATGTTAAGATAAGCCCAAAAAGCGCTCGCATACATTTTATGGCCCCCCAAAAAGTCTAAAGTGGAGTAATTAAAGAAATGTAAACTTAAGAAAACAGACTCATCAAACATGATGTTACAGTGAGAAATAATATCACAGCTGAGAAAAAGAAATAAGATACAGTTAAAGTAATTTACAGTGTCAACTGAGATGAAGAAAATGTGACTATATCACATACAAGGAAGAGTGATAGCTTAAGTATAGAGCTCATTAAAGCACAGCTCAGCTCCCATGTCATACCTAAAATGCTGCTATTTTAGCAAGTTTCAATGATATGCCTTGTAAAAGCTATCATTCTCAAGCTTGATTTACAGTTTCTTCAGTGTAGCTTGAATATGGTTTCTAGCCTGTCATTAAAAATCAACTTGCCCACAGCAAGTTGACTTACTAAACTTACTAAACTTACTTTTGTATGCCTTTTACTACACTACCCTTTCTTTCTCACCTAGACTCTAATTTTGCCTCTGTCAAAATCATCTACTCTTTCAAACTCTTGTCAAGGCCTATCTCCTTTGGGAAATGGTCCTAATCTTTCAGGAAATTACACAATATCCACTGTTTCAAATATCTGATTCATAAACAGGCCTCTGTATCTATTCACAATCCAACACTTGAAACTAAAAAAAAGTCAATAATTTAAAAACAAACCATGAATGATACTTTTGGTTATAGGATGGACTTTAATATAAGGGTCACTGTTGAATCCCATTTGTTATTAAACAGGATGAAACCTTGTATTATTGCTCAAATTTGATTATAAAATATTCCAAAATATGAGCTAATGATTTTTTTAGCAACCTGAAAGCCTCTCACCATATAGAAACGTTGAAGACTTCTCTTCATAAAAATTTTGTTCACCAGCAAGCTACAAAACATTGGTAAGTTCAAGTCATTTCTGGCAACATCAACTCCCCTCCTTCTATAAACATTTCAGGGAATGCTAGACAGCAGTTGCTACCTGAAAATTCTGTGAGGGGGAAACTTGTTCTGTACTTTAATAGGAAACTAACAATTTCCTTTTATCTGGTTGCAAAAAACTGATCACATTCTCATCAACATCATGATGCAACACTAATGTTTCTTATACTTTTCCTGATAAGTAGAAGAAATAAATGAGGGCTCTAGTGATATTGAAACCTTCGGAGCTTAAAAGGCGGTTTCCAGCCGAAAGCAGTTAGAAGAATGATTCCTTGAGAAAATAAACTTGACGGGAAAGCCGCGGGGATTCACAGTGACTTTTGATGGCTAGAAGTCTTAAAAGAAGGATCTGATAGCAAATTGAGAACACAAGTGTGTCAGAAAAAAGCATTCTGGTTATGGTCCTACAAAACTTGGTTATATTAATTATAAGGCATAACATCTAAGGATTAATAAATTGCAGGTACTTTTGTCCCTGCATGTGACTTTCCTTTATTTTTCCCTCGGAGGGACTTCTGTTTAATATTTTACATTGGTATTAATAAATATTTCCAATTACCAAAATTTGGGAAGATATAGTGAATTTAGTGTATATTAATTTTAAACAATGATTTTTTTTTTTCTCATTTCCTCTGGCCTTCTAATAAGGTCACATAATGTGACTGCTGCATAGATCAATGCTAGATAAAATTCTGATTGATAAATGAAACTACATTAATATAAAGAAAGAATGTAAACATGGAAATCAGGTAATCAGAGAAGATATTTATACTCTTGCCCTGAAAATAAATCAATAAGGCAAAGGAAAACAACTCGACAGGAAAATGGGCAAAAGACTTGAACCGAGATTTCACAAAGAGCACATCTACATGATTCATAAATATATGAAAAGCTGCTGAACCTCATGAACTATCAGGGAAAGGCAAATTAAAAACGTAAAGCATTAGTGCTACATACTCACCAGACTGGCTAAATTAAAAATATAGAAGACTGACAACACTAAGTGATGGTGAGGATGTGGAAAAACTAGAGTACCAACTATAAGTTGGTACAACTTTGGAAAACTCCTCAGCAATATAGTGTACAACTATGATTTTCTTTTAAGTACTTCAGCATAAATACCTGTGTGTATGTATAGGTAATATATAGCCTAGATGCAGTTAGGTAACATTTGAAGGATTCCAACTAGAAGCTCACACTCTAATAGCAGCTAGTTAGCATTTGACAGATTCTTACCAGGAGTCTTCTCTCCTAGGGCTGGCAAGCCCTTCAAAGAATGAAAGTGCTCTCCAGAGGCTTTCTAACTGGCAAAAAGAGTATCACGAATAATTTTGCATTGGTAAAATAAGGGCGCCCAAAAAATATGGTTGCTTAGTTTATGTTCTAGAGATATCTCTACATTTCCAGGTATAGAGTAAAATAATCTTGTGAGCCCAGCAACTTAGCACCTTCAAGTTATGTCTTTGAACCAGAACTCAGCCCCTAGTTCTCTTGCTTATGGAGGGTTTTGTACAGCTGATTCAGCTGGAAGTTCAGCTTTTCCTACCATCAGCCTGAACTTTGCTTTCAAGGTGCTGGTGGAGTACCCAAAATGACAGAGACATCAGGAGCCAGCAGAACAGGTTGCGTGACTTCTGATGAGTGTTCACGTGTGTGTCAGACTTTCCTCTGAGAACTGTCTTCATTGTAATATACCACACACATATGGCACGGTTGTGGGACACCAGACTTATTGTCCTCACCCACCTCTAGTCGTCTGAAGCTGTTAATATCTTCTAAAAACAACTGGACTATTCTAAAGGCTAAACGGGCTCAGGTCAGTTCAGAACAAGTGGAGACTAAAACTTCTGAAAGCTGACTCTGTAAGCATTGTCAGTAAACAATGCAAATAAATCTATTAAGGTACTTATATTTACAAAACAAACTCTTAATTTTGATCTCTTATTTAAAATCACAGACATAGCCCAGCACAAACATGAAAAGCAACCTGATAAATAAGTACAATCAGGAGTTAGAGTTCTTTCTACAAATATGTATTAAACACCTAATATATGTTGGGCACAGTGCTCAATGCTTCAGGAGAATATGATGTTAATTCAGTCAGGCCCTGATCCCAAATTACTAATAGTTGGATGAGGAAGACAGATGCGTGAGTTGCAATCAACGTAGGGGCTAAGATAAGGGATACATACAGTGCAATCGGCACCCAGGGAGGGAGAGACTTAATTTGAGTCACAGTAAAGGTGCAATTTTATTACATTAATACTTTGGACAAGAGCAGGGGAGGAAGATTATCATTTGTAAAATTTTTAAAAACTTCTGGATCATGATTAAACCAGTAATGCAGGAGTCAAGGGCATCCCAAGCCTAGAACATAGGAGGGGCTGGGGCAGGGCAAGACAGAGTACATTCAAACCTCTCCAGGTTAACATCCCAATTCCTCTACTCCCTACCTATTTCACCCAGCAACATTAACTAACCTCTCTGTACTGCAGCTTCCTCATCCACATACAGAACATAGAAGTAGTACTGCCTCAGTTGTGATGACTACCCAGATAGAGATCATGGCACAGAGTAAGCATCTGAAAACCATTATTTATTTTATTTTTTGTAGCAATAGTTTTCTAGGGCTGCTATAGCAGTACCATGGACTGGGTGGCTTAAACAACAGATTTATCAATATTTCCTCACAGTTCGAGATCAAGGTGTTGGCATGGTTGGCTTGTTCCGAGGCTGGTAGGTGGCTGTCTTCTCTCTGTGTCTGCACGTGGTCTTCCCTCTGTACATATCTGTGTCCTAATTTCCTTCTCTTATTAGGACACCAGTCATTTTAGATTAGGTCCCACCCTAATGACCTCATTTTACATTAATCACCTTTTTCAAGACCCTATTGCCAAATGCAGTCACCTTCTTAGGTACTTGAGGTAAGGACTTCAACATAAGAATTTTGGCAGAACATAACAAGTATACCAGTGATAATACCAGAGTATGTATTCAGTGGAAAAGATTTAAATCTTTTTTTGTTTTGGTTTGGTTCTATTTGTTTTGCTTTTAGTAATACACCCTAAATTTGAGTCCTAATGACTCTTCCATTCAACCTCTCCTCCCCCATGAGTGGCTACACCTCCTTGAGGCCGAAGACAAGAGGTAAGTGTATGGAGGAGCAGAGAAGTGGGGGTGGTCGAGAAAAGTTTAGGAATTAGATAAGCCAAGGGACCATGGAGAGGTTTAGAAGAGAGAGGTGCCAAGCAAAATCTGTCTCTTTCCTCTCAGCCTCAATTTGCACTTCCAAAGCTACCGCCTTCATCTTGACTGTGTAAATTGGACTTTTAGATTGAGTGTGCAGAATAAGAGGCTGGTAAAGCAATCTGGCCACAATCATTTCATTATCATTTTTGAAAATACTGTATTGCTATAGATAGACAGGAGCTCTGTTCGAAAGAGCTTGCCAGACATCTTGAGTTTAGATTTTTATCTTGTGAATGATTGAAAGCTGACAGGTCTTTCTAGATAGAAAATTAATATGGTCGAACTTTTGAGAATTGTAATCTTGGAAAAAAGGAAGAGGAAATACCTGGAGGAGAGAAAGATTGATGGCAGAAAGGCCAAACGAGGCATGTGGCACACGTACAATCAAGCAAAGGCCATGGAGAAAAGAAAAACAGCTTGATTAAAAGAAGCTCTCTAATCTCAAATGGGCAGGGTTTGGGTGAGTGAAAAGCAGCAGGTGCTGATCACGGATTGCAATTTAGGAAATGCCATCATTAACCAAGGTGAAGAATGCAGACAGAGAAGCAGGCCTGGGGACAGAGCCTGTCCAGTAGGCTGTGATGTCAGGTTTAGACATGTGGGATAACCAGATGCTGACAGCCAGAGGTCAGCTGGAAATAGGTTTGGAGCCAAAAGTAGAGATATATATTTGGAAGTTTATTACTTTTGATTACTGATCTTAGAATTGATGATACCAACCAGAAGGGGAAGTAGCATGATAAGAAAAGACAACTATGGGCATTGGCATCTAGAAAGAGGCAAAGGCAATGAGCAAGTTGAGGAACACAGGTGAGAAGGGGGTGGTGCCCAAAGGCTAACCAGGAAGGCCGGGGAAGAAACAACTCACACTCACGAAGAGAAGCAAGTTCACCACACACTTGAATACACCTTACAGTCCTTCATTCTCCACCCAAGACAAAGACATATCCTGTTTTCTTTCAGGCTCCTGATGTAGGTTGGGTAGTGGTTAAACCATGTGGGCTCTGGAGCCGGAGTATTGAAGTTCAAAATCCAGCTCTATTGCTTACTAGGTATGTGACCTAGGACTAATGACAGAACCTTTTCTTCCTTCGGCTTCCTCATTTACGAAATGAAAGTAATAGAAGTACCTATAGCATGGGGTTGTTCATAAGAAATGGGAAACTGTGTGTACAAGGCTTAACACTCAGTGTTTCGTCATTAATGTGGACCAAAGGTACCATTTTATAAGATGGTTTCAATTTAGAGTACGCCTTACAATGAGACCCAAGAGAGTCCACTGGATTAATATGCAAGTGAATAAATGCATCTCATTCCTTTCAAATGGAAGTCTTTTCGACAAAGAAATCTGGCCCTGGAGTTTTACTAAGCATCTTCTATAACATTGCTGCCACTCAATTAACCCAGTGTAGGAAAATAACTAAACAAGAAACTTGAGGCAAGATATCCACATACACAAATTCCTTCTTGCATACCTTATAATAATTAGGAGCGAGGGGACTCTTCCCGGTATCTGGTTAGACAACTTAAGTGGCTTCATCTCTGTAGAAGTGCAAATGTTAAGCAAACTTGGATCTACATTATGAAATGTTCCCATCATTCATCAATTATTGATGCCCAGGGCATATGCAGTGTAGAATATTTCTTTTTGTGCGGACTTTCCACTCATATAAATAAGCAGGTAAGAATCAAAACCCACAAGGAGACAGTGGTTTCAGTGCAGCCCCTTAGGGATACGTCGCACTTCTACGTTGACTACAGCCCCCTTCACGGTTTACACAGGCTTAGTTTTCTGATTTACTTTTCAGCGTTTCCTCTCAGACATTTCAGAGAAAATGAAGGGCTCATGTGTTTTTTCTTTTCTCACATACATGAGACAAGAGCACTGAGAGCTGGAAATGATTGAAATCTGGGTACAGCAGGGCGAGAGTGGGGCTCAGGGTGGCCTTGCCCATCAGCCTTCCCACCTGACCATTTCAGCCCAGGGTGTTATTGCAAGGTTAGTGAAGCCAATTTTCTATTGGCAACATACATACTTCCTCACGCTCTCCCTGCAGTGGGAACTTGCTGAGCCATCTGCCAGCGCCTGCCACTTCCTTTCCTTCCTTGGATCCTGGGTCTCCTCCTTACTTCTCCTCACTCCAGTCAGTAGGTTTTATTCCAATTCTTTTCTTTTTAACGTTAAACTCTGATATCAGCAGAGCCCATGTCTCAAACTTGAGCTGAATCCCTCAGGACGTTCAGCCTTCCCCAGAGTTACAGAGAGTGGGACGCAGCGGACAGGGCTGAAGGCGATCAGTCAAACTGCAGCACGCTGACCCCTGTCAGTGTCTGAGTCAGTTTCCAAGTGGGGATGACGTTTCCTGATCTGGGTAGGATTAAAGCAGTCTACAAGAAAGAGCAAAATTTATGAGTCTGTGGTAAATACCAGGAGGAGAATGAGTCATAATGTTCTCTCAGAAACCATTGTGTGAACTCAGCAGGGGTCAGGTAGAAAGAGTTTTTGTGGTAAACAGCTGTTCCTATTTACCTCTAGCTCCACTTTTCCAATCATTTTGAACATCTTGTGGAGAGGATTAAAATTCATGGACTGAATCTAAGAGATCAAACTGCTAATAACATCTGCATTAAATCCAGAGGTCATCATTTGCTCTAGATTGAGGACATCACTTGAACTTGGATGTAGAGCTATTACAAGTCCTCCATGGTCTATAGTTTAATGACAATCTTTAATTCATAAGCTGGTCTGATTAAAAAGTCATATTTTCTCAATTAAGAGTGTTAAGGCATTACTTTAACTTAGATCATATTTTTATTTTATGTAGTAGTTTTTGAAAGATCAGATCTTTTTTAAAAAATACCTATATTACCAAATCTAATAGGTTGTAGTCTACATCCAGTAGATGAGAAAAGATAATCAAAGTCCATAAAATATGACTGACGGCTTTGTCTACTCCTGTTATTTTTTTACAATTAAATACATAAAAAAAAACAATCCTCAGAGTTAGAGAGCATATATTTACAATCCTGTCCTCATCCTACTAACAACCATACCCATAACACTAGACCTGGCAGGTACTTTGATATAACAAATAATTAACATTTTCTAGGTTGGGGCAAACAATAGAAATATACACAAGATACAGAGGTTGTAAAGAACAGTCACTAATTTAGGGTGGAAGTGTAGAGATGGGGAAGTCTTACAGAGGAAGAAGGAATGGATGGAAGAGTTAACAAACCCTTTTCTCACTGCATGAGAATCCAACCTTTGGTTACCTCCTAACTATGTTACTTGAAAGCCTGATAAGATGGTATATATTAACTACATTGCTAGGCAACCTTTCTTGTGGTAGAATGACCCCTCATGGGCAAATTGCATTTAGACTGGGAGGATAAAAAATGAACAACAAATACCAGATGGGGGAGCCATAGCTTTGAGCTTCTCTTGAGTACAGCGACCTGTGCAAGTAGTGTCTATGGAATCTTTACAAGATATATCAACCCTGTGAGGCAGGTGGCTTCTCCTGCACCTGCACCTGCCCAGATGTGGATCTCGTCTCCTTGTCCCTGAACTGTGCCCTGGGGAGATGGCATCACCTGCTGCATGGGCTCATTGACTGAGACGCCACTTGGTGCTGCCCTGCTGGCAAGCTGTGGTTCTTGTGTGGCACCTTCTGAGTAGGTTGGTGCCAACAGTGGCCTAGACTAGCCTTGTGAGCCTGCAGGTTTAGTAGAGCCTTAGAAGATCCCTTGGTGGGCATAGCAGAAAGGGCACCAAAGGTGCTGGAAAATCAGGCAAAGCTGGAAAAGGGTATTCCAGGAATAGAAACAATCTCACGGGGAGGAAGAAATTGGAAAACTAATCATTGTTGCTGGAAGGAGAAGAACAGTGAAAGATAAAGCAGGAGAGGTGGGCAGGAACCAGATCAAAGTTTCCGAAGCTGTGCTATCATTGATGGGAAGCTACCGATGGATTCCAAGAAAGAGAGGGACGTAATTTGCATTTTAGAAAGATGGCAGCGGCCGTGGGAAAGGGGAGATGGCTGAAGGCAGGGCGACCACAGAAGAAGCTATTGCAATAATACAGGGAGCAGATGATGAGGATTTGAACTAGGGCAGTAGGAATAGATTGGAAAAGAAGGAACTGATTTGAAAGCTACTTTCAAGAGACAGGTGATTGATTACATGAAAAATGAGGAGCAAGAAGTCTAGATTATTCTCAGGTGGGGCTTGAGTAACAGTAAGGATCCCATTATCCAGAACTTTGGCAGACGTATTTTATTCTTTTACAATAAAATATTAAATAAGATTCTCAGCATTTCTATTTATCATTATGCTCATGGCATTTTATTTCAGAGAATGTGCAGATTCCACTGCCTTGCCATTTCCTAATTAATAAAAGCTATTTTTAGTTCATTCCTTTCTATAAAAACAGTTTATTGAATGGGCCAACTCAGTTATGCCAATCAGAAAAATCTTTATTTTGCTCCTCATGAAAGTCCTTCAAACCCACTCTAGCTAATCTCCTTCTAATCTCTCTTCCTTGCCTCTAACAATATCTCTGACAGATCCCAATTTTAAGCAATAGAACAATCTCATTTTCAGGTATGAACACATCAAGTCAGATCTAAATCATAACTTCAACTCCCATCTAATGGAAATATTCTCCCCTGCCTTGGAGGTGGTGGCAGGTAATTTATGGCTTCCTGCTCCTTTTCCCACCTCCTGCCCACTGACTCCACTGCCTTTGGCTATTCCAGAATGGGGAAGAGGAGAATGAGAAGAAAGACCGCACTTGATTGCTACTTTTGTTCTCTAGCACCTCTTGTGGGTAGATGGGACCTTTCTGTGAATTTTTCCAAGACCTCATACAGCCCATGGCATTGGCCATGTTGCCTGCCCCAAGCAATTGCCTCTCTGCTGGCTTTTTGGCAACCCCTCAACAATTGCTTCAAAGGCACACCCCACTTTGCTCTGGCAGGCAGTCCTCTCCTACAGCATACTCCCAGAATGGCTCAAGCCCAGCTATTTGTCCATTTCTGGCCATTGGGAAGCAAAGTCTATCCCTGCCCTTCCTAACTTTGAATGCGCAGACTCCTTCCTCTGGCCTTGCCCATCTCTCTGCCTCACAGTGATCCCCACCGAGCCCCTTAGCTTCAGGCCTTTCCAGGGAGAGTCAAACACCACAGTCTCTCTGAGACACACCACCACACACTCCAGTGCTCATAGGGCTAGTTCTCCTAAGAATTCCAAGGTAACCCCAATTTTCTTTCATTTATCCCATCAATTTTTTTTGAGACAAGATCTCGCTCTGTTGCCCAGGTTGGAGTGCAGTGGCACAATCATAGCCCACTGCAATTCCAAACTCCCAGGCTCAAGCAATCCTCCTGCCTCAGCCTCCCAAGTAGCTGAGATTACCGGTGCTTGCCAACACACCCAGCTAATATTTTAATTTTTTGTAGAGACAGGATCTGGTTATGTTGCCTAGATTGGTCTCGAATGCTTAACCTCAAGCAATCCTCCTGCCTTGGCCTCCCAAGCCTTGAGTCACCACAACCTGCCCTTGTCAATTATTTTCAAACTTTCTTTGCTTCTGTAGGAAGGAAGAACTACAGAAGCAGTTTATGTCTTACTAAGTCCAGAGGCTGATGAATATAATATCCCTCTTCAGAAGTTATTGCATTTAACATCTATTATCCTCAACTTTGGGGCCCTCAGCTAAACTCTAAGAGAACAGGAAAGGTACCATTTATCATCTAGTTACATGTGTTAATTATATGTCAATGCAAGTAAGTGGAACACTTTTACATTTGCCACCAGAAGCACAAGAGTAATTGATGGTACAGTAGGCCTTGCATGACCAGGCAGATAGAAATGAGGGTCCACCTCAGGTAGGGAACTGCAGTGATTTTTTTGTCTTCATGTTTGTATTTACCTGGCTACAAAGGTATTATTCACATGTTTATAGCTAGAGTGCTAAATGGCACTTTGATGACCTGTCAGGAAGATCTGTCAGGATTTCCTGCTGATGGATGCTTTTAGGCTTCAAGTTTTGTTTTCTTTTAGTACCAACAAATAACTAGTAAAAACAACAAAAAAAGAGCTATGCAGTTCATGTAGAGTAGTGCAATTACCCTTACTAGTGTGGAATTTTATTTTTGCTTTTTGCTTTGGAAAAATTATCAATTAACTTTTACTGATAGTAAGTAGAACAATGGTCTCTTTTAAAATGTTTAATTCTACATCTGGGGTGTATATTCACTATTATGGCATTTTCCTGTGATGTTTACTCAGTTTGGACACTAGTTCAAAAGGCTAAAAAAAGGTGTGGGTGTTGAAAGAATTGGGGTGGGGACGGGGGTTAGGAATAGTTATTTTGCTTTTGCACAAGCAATTGGTTTACATTTCTTAAATCTTGATAGCTTGAGT
Source organism: Eulemur rufifrons (assembly GCF_041146395.1). Taxonomy (NCBI): domain Eukaryota; kingdom Metazoa; phylum Chordata; class Mammalia; order Primates; family Lemuridae; genus Eulemur; species Eulemur rufifrons. The sequence goes on from NC_090985.1 coordinate 68,046,548, forward strand.
CCTGTAACAGCTTTTATGCAATAGATTTATTCCTTTAAAGTTATGTGTAAATCAATTTTTTATAAATGTGATTCATATTCTGAACACATCGAAAGCTTACTATTTAAAACAACCCTACTCTAAATCCTCTTGTAACATAAAGAATTTATTTTGTGAAATAAGTAATCAAGGAGAGAGAGAGAACAGCTTTATTTAAAGATATGGCTATGTCACCAGTCGTAGGACACCATCTGAAAAAATATATAAATGTATGATTTATTTTTAAAGCAGCCTAACATTAGGGTCACAGCAACTCTAATGGCTAAGAGCTTTGTGACAAAATTGTCTTCCCCAAACCCTGTAAAGAAGTCTTTACACTACAGTGCATGTCCAGAGGGCTCTTGTTCTCATTTCTGCTTTTATCTGAGCATTTTACATTGGTGGGTGGAAAGGGAATCAATGAGATCACTTTTTCGTTCCCTCACAGCAGGCATGAAAATGACCAGAAAGTTCAGAATGTTACTAGAGATGCTGGACAAAACTAGCCTCAGTCCTCAGAACCATTTTATGCTCTATAAACTGCCATTACCCTCATTTTACAGATGGGGAAACTGAGGCAAAGAAAGGTTAAGTAAATGCCCAAGGACACTTCATTAATAGTTGGCAGAGTTAAGGTTTGGACATCATTAGTTTGACTCCAAAGCTCAGACTCTAATAACCACACCACACGGCCTTGTAGGTGTATGTGTGTTGATGGATGGACAGGTGGGTGGACAGATAATTAGAGATAACAATGTAAAATCTTTAAGTACTAATAAATGATATAAAATTATATGAATAATACGTAACTAACATTTTTAGTGTTAAATGAAACAGCCATTGTCAAAATGATTTTGGTTTTCATTGTTCAGGAGTCCAAACATTTGCTACATTTATACTATACAAAAAATTTACAAAGGATATCAGTGGTGACCCTGAAGCCTAAATCCCTTCCCAGTCATGCTTGTAGCACATAAGATTTTTTCATTTGGAAACTTTATATCAAATTTTAGCATTCTAGATTCTCTTACAAAATTGAATATTTGGCAATTACTAGCTCACATTTTTATAGGGAAACAATCAGTTTGGGACTAGCTTTGCTCTTCAGTTTGCCGCAGTTGCTATAATGCCATACAGTCTTCCCCGTGGCCTTCCTTACACATTCACTTTACTCTTGCCCTCTATAGGTAAGGCAGTTTTTGAATCTTGGACCAAAAATGCAAACAAACAAACAAAACTTATTCTCAGAGAGTTCAAGATAAACTTCTGTACATCATATAACTAATCTATTGCATGTAAAAAATATATCTGCAAATCAGAAAGGACTTTCAAAAAAAATCCAAAAAATAAACACATCTGCACATACTAGTTATAATACAATTAAGTATTTGTTTAATTAATATTAAAATTTTCTACTGCAAGGTAGCATTTGATGTCTTGGTTTTAGCAGATTTGTTTTAAGGACTTAAGGTTCTGCAGATGAATTCATGAAAAGGTGAAGTTGTAGAGGGAAGATCCAGTCCTCTAGTAGCACTTACACCCAGGAGGGAAAAGGAATTTAAACTGTTTTGTGTATGTTTCAAGTATAAGCAAAAATAAGGCAGAAAAAAGGATGTCTATATATACATAAACCAGAAACCAATAAAAAGAAGTATGAAACAGAAAAACAGACTTATTCCCATACATTCCTAAATTCCAAACTAGATAGAAATTATCACTTGAAAGTAATTAGTTCCTTAGTAAACATATATTTAAAAATTCTATCATACAATAGACATATTAGCTGGCTTTGCCTTTTGTCTTATTTTATTTGTATTCCATGCTATCTGAAATTCGGTTCTGATGGTCTCCGTAGGAGACTAAGGCAATATTTGTAGGAATTATAGTACTTTGAAGGAATTCTATGAAAATAACTGTGTGCTGTTATATTTCTTTTCACAACTCTCCAAACACCATTAATGAGGAATCAAAAGTGCCCTGCAATCAGAACAGCAATATAAATACCCACTCACCCTCCTGTGTAGCCAGCACAAACAATGAATGCAAGTTTCCTGACTACACAAATATGCTTCCTACTTCCTGTTCTATTGGGGGGAAGATGCCAAACGTAGGAGGCAGCCATGAATTTGGTCCACTGAAACAGCCTCTTTCAATGTGCTGCTAGTCATATTTTAAAGAACATTTTGTAATCGTCCTTGACAACTGCCTTCCAGAAGGGAAACACTGAAACATTTAAAAACACAAGCATTTGGAAGCAAACTGAAACAGCATAACACTTGTGAAGAGGTTTAGGATCCTTGCATATCTACCACCAAGTGAACAAAAGGGGAAAAAAACAGCTCAGCTGAGGACAAAATATTTTATAAACTCCTTCACAAAAACTAGGACTTGTTTCTGTGAGCATGGGCAGAACCATATGTTTAAAATGTCCTTCAGACAGTGTATGAAATGCTTGATAATCCCTTCTACACCCAACATGAATGCTTTTGTCTGTAGCATTCCTTTCTGTGAATGCTTTGGCTGAACTGGTATTCAGTATTTATTAAACTTCACTTTACATTTACTCAAGCTGTTCATCCCACCTGAAATACCCTCCCTTCTCTGCTTTGCTTAGCTACATATTACCAAGTCCAAAAGCATCCATGGATTACATCAGCCACCAGTGATTCAGTCTCTACCCTGTATATTCTTACAGTAACACTTCAATATCTACTACATGTATTCATGTGTTGCTTTGCTTTGTATTTCAACTGTAAGTGTGTATATGTCTTCCTTGCTTAGTCTGATTTTGGTTTTCTGGGGGGTAGAGACTATATATTATGCCTCTTGGTACTCTCCACAACATCCAGTAATACATTCCTAAACATTAAGTAAAATAGGGAGAATGATCATTTTTCTAGTTAGTACAGGACATGCACAGAATTCTATGCCACATCATTATGAAGCTCCATCATCCTCAAATGAACTAAACAACTGAAAATCTAAAACCTCAATATTTAGGGCTTTTCTTTTTCTACAGTTATTTAATTTATGGGACAAAAAACAACAAATTTGTACGTAGGGACATAAATTTAAATGTATATTTACAAGCTGGAAAAATACTAATAGTTGTGTTGATAAGAATTTCTCACATTGAGGTATTATCTTTTATATGAGCATCTGGAAATATGTATTTTCCTTACACACTATATTTTAGAAGTCTCTTCCTATGCCCATGAGATTTGGAAGGATTTCTAATATTGGCAGCTTTTATATGAACACACTAAGAAAGAGCTTGTTACATGCTCAAGTTTTAACTTCTCTCCCAGAGCTTTTTCCACTAGACCTTCTTTTATTCCTTATTTGATACTTTAGGTCCATAAACCTGGAAAAGAACAAAATGTGTAGCATCATTTGAAAATCTGAAGAATGGATCTCCATTTAGCTGCTGGATTGGGAGTTGAGAAAGGGATAGCCGGTTAATAAGTCTATGGAGGGCTGTTGTTCCTGTGTCTGCTAGTGGCAGAGGGATTTATAGTAGGGTCACTGTTGGGGTCACTTCAAAGCTGACAGTCAGAAAGAAGGTTGGTTGCAGAACAAAGAGACCAAGGACAGCTGGACGTCTGTATCTGTCTCTCACCACATTTACCCACTTGGACCTTTAGTGAGCACTGGTTGCTTGCATAGGACTGCCTTCCAAACCCTGCATGCATTTCTTTTTAGGAAAGAACTGAAGGTACAGGAAAGGGGATTCTGGTAAATGTAGATCCAACTCTGCCCTATTCCTCCTTAAATAAATTTTTTACCTGGTTTTCAGAGCGTCATTATCTCATTTCTTTCTTATTGTCGCTCAGACTGCTTCTTCTTAAACAAAAATAGATAGAAGTATGGGTATGGATAAAAATGAGTATGTATATAGAAATATGGATATGAAATTAATTACATTTAGACTTGTATTTATTTAGTATATTTAGATAGATTATAAAAGAATTCAAACCAATTAGGTTACTCAGCAAATGTTAGGTTCTTTTAGTAAATATTAGTAGAATGTAAATAGGTGGGAATTATATACCCCCTTTCTCACAACATTAGTAAGAGATGCTATCTTACAATGAAAACAAATCTCAGACCAAATTCCATCAAATTTACAACCATTTATTAGCACAATGGCTCCCAAATGGTTATGCAACTGTTACACAGCTTGGGGCAAATCCAATCTCTGCCTAGATAAACAAATTACCACCTTGCATGAGAGGTTCATTCCAAGGTGAATGCATTGATGCTCTGATGGTATATCAAGTCAGTCTTGGAGTAGAATCTTGCATCTGATTTCTCTGGCAAGTAGAGAAATACAGGACCAATGGGACTACAGATTTTGATTATTCCATCAATGACATTAAACTGCTGGGCTTCTGGAACACTTATACTTCATTTATTCAAGGTAGTGAGGTTTCTACAGTATTTTAAACATACCTCTATCTTGGACAATTTTTGTTTCATTAATTATAATTAACAAGCACTCTGGAATATATTTCAATACATACATTTTAAGTGTTAACTAACCACTTTGAAAATGTTGATTCCTGGTGAAATGTACTTTAGATGCTTATAACCACACCCAGGGTGAATGTTAAGTTCATTGACACACACACATAACTTGTTTGTACAAAACTCTTACAAAGTGAATCAATACATAAGCAATGTAATTATAAATAATGAACAATCTAAATATAACCATATATAGCTATATAATCCACTAGTTATGCTACTTTATGTTTGGAAAGGCAAAACCAGCACTCCATTCTCAAAAGTCTTTTGCTATTATTCAAGCAATATATGGAGGACATAAAATAAGGCTTATATATGCTTATGGTTAGATTAGCAATCCATCCCAAGTCTGCCTCAATTGATGGACTGTGTAGTCTTCCTAAATTAGAGTTCTGATCATAGGACCTCTCCTTAAAAGCCTCTAATGGCTCCATTATCCACCTCCCTTTATCTTTTACCACATGTTAAATTGCCAGTTCTCTAGGAATAACCCCAGCAATAGATCTGCTAATTTTACCAACCCTGTATTTAACAAAATTGGAAAATCCATCCTGCGTCTTAAATCACAAAAGATGAAGGAGAAGATATGTGTGGTCTAGACAATGATCTTCTGTGTTGCTGTAGTCCCTTTCAGCTGGACTGAGTTTATACATTTCCAGGTCTTTACTTTCCTACTTTCTTTCCCAGACTTTGTCTAGGATCTTCTATCCTGTCATGTTGTTTTGGTTTTCCTCATACTCTAGGACTATTTCAAAGAAAACCTTGACCAGATATAGTGCACCCATGGGCTTATTCCAGAGAGTTGTTTTAAAAAATGCTACAGAAAAGATACAAAGAGGGCTCTAAGAGAGTATCAAGTGTGGGAGAAAGAGCAGGTTGAAAAAGTGACATTCACCCAGTATTCACACAGTATAACTAAAAATCTCTTCATAAAACCATGCAATTGAGAGAATAATATTTATTTTTCCATATGTTTATATTTGGTGTCCCCAATAAGGTCAAAAACAAAAAGCAGTGATTTCTTATATCCCCCCATTAATTTCTTAGTATTATACTTACACCAACACTACCAAAATGACTTGCACCTATTAGAAACTCAACATTTTAGATATTTTAGATAAGATTTAAATAATTTAGATATTTTGTATATTCAATAACAGAAAAGGAAGAGAAAATGAAAATGTGTAATAAATTAAAAAATCATCAATCATTGATGGGATTAGTGAAGAGGACTATTCCCTATGGCTAAATGCTAAAATAAAATAAAATAGTTAAAATCAATTAGATGTATAGTATAGAAACATTTATAACAACCTATACTGTTGTTTACATTAGCTCCTAACAGTAAGCCTGTAATTGTATCTACAGCAAAAACAACATGTGAATTTATCTAGTTAGCACTGAATATATTAATTAACATGATTTTGTTAAAGCTTATTTTTGTAAAGAATACATTCTGATTCAATGAAATTTAGTTCATATTAACTTTCTATTCTCATCCATTTTTATTTGATGTCTTGATAATTACAAAATTTTATTGAACACATTTGTCATCCTTTCTTCCAAGCCTCCATTTTCTTCAGGCAAATAATAATTTTCAATATTCAAGTCCTCAATTTGCATTTGATTATTTGCATGTTACAAATAATAAATTATTGAATTTCCTGACTTGGTAGCTATGTAACAAGGGCTTTCTGGTCTCCTTGATATAGATTAGATTAAACAGGTATTTTTTCCTTTTACATTAATGTCTGAAGTCCTAAATGTGTGACGAATTCACCAGAAAGTTCACAATGTAAGAGTTGATCACAAAACAAGTTACTCTAATGATTTGCTTTACTGAAAATCAGAGGGACATTTTATCAAACTGGCTTATTTCAGAATCATAACCACTGTGAATTTTGACAAGATGAATCTTGAAGAAAACAAATTTTCATTTTACAGTGTACAGATTTACTAGTTTATAAAAATCAGGACTCAGCATTATGCAGATGCTTTAAGCTGCCATTGTGAGGGTGAACAGTTTTTCATTTATAGATACAGTCAAGAAGAACCAAGGGCCCATGAATTATCTCAAATTCTTTTTTCCATAGCCTCTGTGGTATACCACTGGATCACCTTTGCCAAGCAGCAGTTAAATAATATAAAGATCCAATAAGGAATTTGCTGACCCATCAGGGCATTCTTTCATTTGGATATTACTATGCAGGCATACTTAGTACAGAGTGCAGAACAAGTCCTGGATTTGAGGCCTGGCTCTGACATGCACTGTCTGTGAAACTGGAAAAGCCACTCAACCTCCCTGAGCTTCTGCTTTTTCATCTTCCCAACCTAACCCCCAAGATTGCTTTGGGACCAAACGAATTAGTTTGTGAGAGTTCTATGACTTGTCAAACAAGTGTAAACTAGTTGTATTAGTTTTCTACTGCTGCTGCAACAAATTGCTGCAATACTGAAGATCAGAAGTCTGACACAAGTCAGTCAGCGTGAGGGCTGTGTATCTTTCTGAAGACTGTAGGGGAGAATCTGTTTCCTTGCTTTTTTCCAGCTTCTAGAGGCTGCTAGCATGCCTTGGCTCACAGCCCTTTCCTCCATATTCAGAGCCAACAACATTAAATTTTTCTCTGACCCTTCTGCAGGTGTCACATCTCTCCCTGATTGCACCTGGAGAAAATCTTCTGTTTTTAAATGGTCATATGATTGGTTTGGGCCCACCCAAGTAATCCAGGATAATCTCCCCATGTCAAATTCCTTAACTTTAATCACATTTGCAAAGTCCCTTTTGGGATGTAAGGTAACATATTCACAGGTCCTAGGAATTAGGACCTGGATATCTTTGGGCGGCTCATTATTCAGCTTGCACACTAGATATTACTCATACTTATTCAAAGCTTAGATAATTTAGCTTTCCCCCATAACCCCTCTCTGCTACACTGAGACTTTTTTATAAGTATTTATGCATATGGATAGATCCATATTATCATATATTTGTTCATAAGTTGCCTTTTATTTACATCATTAAGCCAAAAGCTGCATCACACATTTACTTCTCTCCCAATTAGTAATCAAGTTCTTCTAACATTCAAAATTTACTCTATAATACCACATCAATTATTAAATGTAGATTAATGAATGATAGAGGAAGTTTTTTTTTTTTTTTTTTTTTTTTTTTGAGACAGAGTCTCACTCTGTTGCCCAGGCTAGAGTGAGTGCCGTGGCATCAGCCTAGCTCACAGCAACCTCAAACTCCTGAGCTCAAGGGATCCTCCTGTCTCAGCCTCCCGAGTAGCTGGGACTACAGGCATGCACCACCATGCCCGGCTAATTTTTTCTATATATATTTTTAGCTGTCCATATAATTTCTTTCTATTTTTAGTAGAGATGGGGTCTCGCTCTTGCTCAGGCTGGTCTCGAACTCCTGAGCTCAAACGATCCGCCCACCTCGGCCTCCCAGAGTGCTAGGATTACAGGCGTGAGCCACCGCGCCCGGCCTGATAGAGGAAGTTTTAAGAAACTGAAGGTCTGCTAACTCACATACACATGTTTTAGATCGGTCACAAGCATGTGAGCGGGATGGCAAGTGGATAAGTGGGTCATCTTTGGCACCACACAGCCTAAGTTCAAGTGCCCGATTTGTCTCTTGGCTGTGTGATCCTGGTCTAGTTACTTAAACTCATGCCTCACTTTTCTTAACTATGAAGTAGTGATAATAATAGTCAATAACCTTGGAGGTTTATGAGGATATAAGAAATACAAATAAAACTCTTGGAAAGAGTAGCTGGCATAGAGTAGGCACTCAAATGTTGACTATGAGTTGCAGACTTCTCCTGTCATTCGTATTTCTGACTCCTCATCTTGCATTTACTTTTTCCAGTGTTTCAATAACAGCTTTTCACAGAAAAAGATATGAAAATTTTTCTCTTTGGATCGGAAAAATACATGGCAATTTTTTCCACTTCTAAATTATCCAGAGATTTGCAATTTCAGTTTGTGAATTATTTGGCTTCATGTCTACTCTTTACTACTACTGCCTGAATTTTAGTTCTTAAATGCTCTGCTATTATCAGCTGCAATCCAGAGTGGGCAAGAAGGGGAGGAGAAGGGAAGAGAAACTCAAATCAGTTTATTTTGTTTTCTACTGAACCATTTAGTTGGAAGTTTAAACCTCTTGGCCATCAGAAAGTTTTGTAATTATCTATAGATTTAATATTTCTGTATTTTTCTTGTCCTTAAAGTACAAGGGAGAATTGAAATTTGAGATTGTATCTTTTTATTCCCTCTCAGTGGCATAAAACCTAGAGATCCACAACACAGCATGTTTCTGAGACATTTTGAAACTTTTAATTACATGAGTCTGAGAGAAACCACTCCATGTCTATCCACACAACAGAATAAAACTTGAGGCTCCGGAGACTTTAAGTAGAAGTCATCCTCTTGAAAGAAAAGCTGTTATAATGCTTTTTCAGACCCATTTATGTGTAAGGGCCCCACAGACAAGCACACTGTGGGCTCTTGAGAAGTCCATGATTATTTCAGTGATTTCAATTCTTTGAAAGCAGTCTGCATCTTCTCTTCCTTTTTGTGGGAGCAAAGTTGAAGCTGTCTCTAGTAATCCCTGCTCTTCTACTCTATTAACTCCTCCCAAAGCAGAAACATCTCAGGGCCTGTCAGGTTCTCCATTATAAATTCTAGTTTTTAGCAGTTTATAAATCATCTATAAATATTCACTTGTGGTAGGAAGAGACTTGACAGGATTTTCACAGTGATCGTTTGAGAAATTATAGAACAAGAAATTATATAGTACAGTTTACATATTAGAATAGAGAAGAAAAGAAGGGGACCATGTGGATGGAGCAAAATGAACTATTGGGAATTCACAAGTTCTAAGCTGTATTTTCACAATACAAATTAATTGCTCATGATCTTAGAATCAAAGCAAATGCAAAAATGCATTTGGTGCAACAAATACAAAAATAGATAAGTGAGAGGGTATAAGTTTTCTGTGTATGCTATTGAATTCAATCTCTTTCATTAAGGGAGGGCTCACTGTTTATCTTGGGGCTAGAAAACCATCTGTAAGTCAAAGCAGAGGGATTCTTTTGTTGCAAATTGGCTGTCGCCTAGTTTCCTCAACATATTTTGGCAAGACTTGTGATGGCATACACACAAAGAAACCAAAACATTAATTGGAAGTCGGAAAAATAAATAAATAAAACACTGAACTTGCAAGAACAGAAAAATAACAAAGCTCTCAGGGAGCATCAGTATGGTTCCTTGTCCGCCAAACACCCATTTTATTTTTATGATAACATCCTAACACCGTTATTAGGATTTTGGTTTTTAAAGAAAGAACTAAAGGCTGAAACGACTCTTTAAATGAATCTCTTTTTAAGAAGAAGAAACAGGAGAAGAAAGATTAAAAAAAAAATGACAACAACCACCAACACAAACCAGTTAGCCCTATGTGATTACTGACTTGGGTGGAAAGGAAGGTTTTTCAGGCAGCAAATATATTTTCTTTAATTAAATGAACAGAAGGAAGAACAGAGTAAAAACCAGCTATGCTCAGAGAAGCTCAGATAAAGCAGCATACTTCAAAAGGCAAGATTTCTTTAAATGGGATAAAATGGCATTGGAACAAAATACAATAGTACAACATCTTAGCACCTTGCGATGCTAAATCTCAGGGTACTGAAAACCATCTGTTTAAGTATCTATATATATCCTCGGGCCAAGTCACTGTGGTCACTTTCATGTTACAGAAAAGCAAAATAAACATGGAGAACATACATGCCAGGACAAAGGTCAGGCATAATAATAATTTAGGGGCAGACTCCGAACTGAGAATCACAGGGTTCAAAATGTTGGTTATTTCATTTTATACCCCTTTCATATAGACTATACAAATACATCCTTTTTAACTTGTTACTTATCTTCAGGTAGAAAATATAAGCTAGTTTTCACTTTTTATTAATAAGTGATATCTGGAACAGAATCATTAACATGTAGTAGAAAAGAAATTAAAAGTGTGTGATATACAAACAAGCAGCTTTAAGAATATAAATAAAGAAAACTAGAAAAACATAGCAGTATATGAACATACAAAAAACCCACAATGAACATCTTTAAAATAGCATTTTCATCTGAAACCTATTCCTTCCTTAAATGGAAATACCAGGATTATCTTATCCCTAGGTATATTTAATAAGCTCATATTTTAGTCATTTATTCAACAAATATTTATTGACTATCTCTTCATACCAAGTATTGTACTAAATACATAAAGTACAAAGATAAATATGGCTCAATTTCTGCCTTCAAGGCACTTATAGGTAAGTGAGAAAGATAAACATACAATTGCAATGCAGCGTGATAAGAGCCATCAGTACCCATCACTGCTGTTTCTGGTCATTGTTACTCACACAAATGCTGAAGGCACCCACTCTCCTCTTTCTACTTCTAAGAAAGTGGTTCTCAAATTTTAATGTTCATAAAAGTCACCTCAGGAGTTTAGTAAAAAATAAAAAGTTAACACGCTGGACCCACACAAACACTACTAAATTAAAATTCAGTAGGTGTGGCTATGCCCAGGTGACACTGAGTCAGGTGGGCCACTTTGATATAAAGTGCCTTTGAGCCATGAGGAGATGTGATCCCCCAGAGGAGTTTGAGTGGTGTGAGAACAGGGCCAACTGCAGAAATCTAAGGGCCAATATTTAAGCCATGAGCAATACTAGGAACCAAATGACCCTCATATTGCTTTTGTCTCTTAGACTTCAAGGGCCAATATGTTCAATTTTTATTGCAACCCTTCCCACGTTTGGCCTCTCTGAAAACTCTGCTCTTGATCATAGACAACTTATCCAGTGCCTTGGACCTGAAGAGGCTCCAGCCAGTGGTGGCAGGGGTGGAGAAAGGCTTTGATACTAGAGGGAATTCTAATGCCCTTTTCAAGAATTCAAGTATATCTGGAGTCCCACATTGGAATTCTGAGCATACTTCCCCATGGAAATGTCACATTCTTAGTGGTGAAAATCTATAAGACTGTCGGTTATGTTCTTCAACTATCTTATAAATAATGGATTTTGTTAGCCTTTCATGACACCACACCAATTCTCTATAATTTGGTTTCTGTGATGAAAGATTTTCTCAGGTGTGAGAGTGCACTCTGTTGGAGATTGAGCTTGTTTTTTTGTTTTTTTTTTTTTCATTCTTGGGTAAGTGTGACTTTGGTATGGCATGGAAACTATTTCACTTTTATGCAGGGGACAAGTTTTTTGTGTGTGGAGGTTGTGGGCACCTTGAAAACAACACATAAATATGTCTTCAGCATTTGAAATTACTAGTTCCCACTGAAGACAATCAACTTTTATTTTTCAGAAAAGAGGATCAAATCAACCTTTTGTGCTGTAAGGTTTAAAAGTGGAGGCCGGAGGCTGAGGCAGAAGGATTGCTTGAGCCCAGGAGTTTGAGGTTGCTGTGAGCTAGGCTGATGCCACAGCACTCTAGCCTGGGCAACAGAATGACACTCTGTGTCAAAAAAAAAAAAAAAAAAAATGGAGGCCATGGGATGTGGAGGCCTGGGAGTGGAAGACTACTTTACCTGGGCAAACTATCATCAACTGGTAGATTCTGGCCCATATTAGTTAGCAGTGATCTTCTATGTGCATTGAATTCCTACCTACAAATCCTTATCTTTTTGAAAGGAGAATTCCATAAATACCCTTAAACCCCACATATAATAGACCTCATTGAACATGTAACAGAAACAAGTGGTGAAAGGAAGTTTAATTGGAAAGTGCTGCTTTACCAGACATGTGATGAGAATCTTAATACCCATGTTCGGTCAAATGTGGTACACTGAGCTGGGGACAGAGAGATATGGACATCACTATTGCAAGAATACAAATAAAAATGAATTTGGACTCCCACTTAACTTGCACTGTCATTTGATCATTCCAAAACTTAATTATAGTTCATTTTTTTGTGTAAAAGAGTCTTAATCATTTATTGAGTTCTCTGTTCTAAGTGCTTTTATGTTTTATTTTTAAGGGACTCATAAGAAAAATTAGGGAACATGAACTAGAATATATTTGACAAGGATCTTTCTAGCTAATGGAAACAACTTCAACTCTGAGGTCTGGGCCATTGGAGCATTTGGGTAGCCCTGATATTCTATCATAGAGGATGAGGATGTCCCACATATATTAACTTTTTTCTCCACTCTAGTTTGGCTGCAAAATGACATTTGCAAATTGAGGGGCTGCCAATGTCAGAGTAACTGTTACTCTAGTATGATTTTTTTAAATCTTGTCATTCATATGATGACAGGTTTCCCATCAGTGAACCTACATTAAAAGGTAAAATTAATATAAGTTCTCATTACTTAGACTAGTGATTACAGAGGGCAAATTTCAATGGGATTTCTTGTTCCTTGTCTGCATGAAGGAGAAAGGGTAAAAGGGCTTGCAATGAATGGCATAAGGATGAGAGTTCTACTAAATGACACTGAACTCAATCATGAACAATCACATAAATCCATCAATGATAGTTTATGTCGAGGTTGCTTCATAAGCTCATTTCTTTTGCTCAGAGGAATAGTTCACATTTCAATCATCAGGTAATTAAAAATTGTTCATCTCTTTGGATACTCAGGAAAATCCATGACCAGAACCATTTCCCCACAAGCATCTACTGTACAAAATGGTAAAGGAAAAATATGTGAATAAAATTTAAAATCACAATCAGAAATACCATAGTTGGTTTTGGTGCTGATGTGGGGAAAACAGATTATTGCTCAAGAAGTTTGCTGTTTTGAGATTCCTATGGAACATGTCACTATAATTTTTTAACACCAGCTTCTTCTAATGCATATTTATCACAGGAGAAAACTTCCAGCCTTATCATATTTAGGTTAAATTCAGCGGAACGTAATTCATTTTACAGGGAAAAAATTTGGGAAAGAAAAGTGTTAATCAAAAGTAAGGATTTTTCAACAACTCAGGTTGGATCCCAGGGATGCTACCCATCAGTAACTAAAAATAGAAAATCAAACTCACCCTCAGCTTTTCTTGCTCCCTTACCTGTAATTTCCAGTTGTTTCCTATTTATTTTACTCTATTTCTTTCACCTCACCCTTCATCACCATTTCTATAATCTTCATTATCTCTTATCCACCTCCAGTCATCCCATCTTCTCTCTTCACCACTTTACCCTTGTCTGAACTTTGTAACTACTTTTCTTGGTATCATTTTATCAAGAAGTAATTCGCCTGTCATATAATTCAGCCATTAAATGTGTGTGATTCAATGGTTTTGAGTATATTCAGAGTTGTGCAACCGTCACCACAGTCCATTCTAGAACATTTCATCACCCTCCCCAAAACAATCCTACACCCATTAACATTACCTTCCATTTCTCCCCAATCCCTCCCACCAGCCCTAAGCAATCACTAATCTACTTTCTATTTTTATGTATTTGTCTAATCTGGACATTTTGTATAAATGGGATTCTATAACGTGTGGGTCTTTGTGACTGGCTTCTTTCACTTAGCATAGCATTTTAAAAGTTCATTCGTGCTATGGCATGTATCAATACTTCATTCCTTTTTATTGCCAAATAGTATTTCTTTGTGTGGATATACCACATTTTATTTATTCATTCATCAGTTGATGAACATTTGGATTATCCCTACTTTTTAACTATTATGAGTAATGCTGCTATGAATATCCATGTATGAGTTTTTGTGTGGACATGTTTTCATTTTCCTTGGGTGTATCCCTAGAAGTGGAATTTCTTGGTTATATGGAAACTATATGTTCAATTGCTTGAGATATGGCCAGACTATTTGGTGGCTCCATTTTAAACTCCCATCCACAGCCTATGAGAAATTCTCAACATCCTAGACAACACTTGTTATTGTTCTTTTTGATTATTGCCATATTAGTGGGTGTAAGTCATATCTCATGGTTTTGATTTGCATTTCTCTAATGGCTGATGATGTTGAGCATCTTTTTATATGCTGATTAGACATTTGTATATTTTCTTTGGAGAAATGTCCATTCACACCCTTTGCCTATCCTTTAATTGGGTAATTTGCCTTTTTATTATTGCATTATAAAAGTTCTTCATATATTCTATATAAAAGTCCCTTTTTCAAAATATGATTTGTAAAACTTTTCTCCCATTCTGAGGATTGTTTCTTATTTTTGTGATGATGTCCTTTGAGTTTTCAGAAAAGATTACAATAAATTAATAAAATATCTAAATGTTTATAGCATAAAATTATTTAACACAACAGCAAAACTGACACAGTAGTGGCAATACAGAGGTGTGATTTGAAGACACAATCTGAAAAGCTCAGGTTAAAGGGGGAAGAAGTTTTCCGGTATTTGGTAAAGACAGAAACAATAAAGTAAGTGAGCTTTATGTAGCTTCAAAACTAAACAAGTGAAGTTCAGCCAAGATGAGATGGAATAAGGTTGAGTAGGAGTTACATATTTAAGTATTTATGTACCTACACTTCAACTATTTACAAAGTATGTTGTAAGAACATTCCAATATTAGCACCATTATAATTAAATCAAAAATACAAGATAAAAGGCCAAAAGAAAGCAGATAAAATGAGACAGAAGCAGGAAAGCTATGTTAAAATATTCTAACTCAGGAAATCTATACCTTAGCTCTTAGCTTCAGAGCAACTAGATCAAAAAGAGAACCACCAACTTAACTCCCATACTCTGACAATAGAATGACCTCTCCACTCAGTAGGAGAAGCTATTTCCTTTCCTCTCAGAGCCCTTTGAGTAACTCACATTCTGTAGGTTTTTTTTTTTCTTTGTTCTCTATCAAGTTACAGTTTCTTAGTATATGTGAGAAAGTTGTCTTAGGCTTCCACCAATAGGAATCCAAATAACTCTTAAACTTAAGGTTTACAAGATGTCTTTTATTAACCTAAATGGCATTTTAAACTCAAAAATGTTTTGCCAACGTTCAAATCATTCACTGATGAAAAATGTAGGTTGCTAATAAACAGGAGATCCCAGACAGAATGGTTTTCTCACAAAACTCCAATGAGAAAAGTAAGTGAAAAACCTTAGTGTGTGCATTTTACAGATTGGAAAAAGAATAACAAAATCAGAAACATCTGCTCATGACCCAAACCTGTCCTCTTTGTATTAAGCAGTTCATAACATGCTCAGCAATATGAAGTTATTATTATTCAGAAGATGGACGCTGTTCCCTATCTCTCCAGAGGATAGAATGAAAGTTAATGGATTTAACAATCTCCAGCAAAAAAGAGTTGGTTTAGACTGCACAGGAAGGACCATTTTTCAGTGGGGAGGGTATCAGAGGATTGAATTTCCTGCCTTGGAAATCTTTTGTAATAAGAGCTCTTCTTATCTGTGTGTGGTAATGGAGAAGGCATTGTAACCGCAGCAGGAAGGGAGCTGGATTATAATGAACTCTCACAGTCAACCTTATAATATAAATGCCAAACCTTTATTAGCAAAAATAATAAGGAACAACACTGACTTTCCATCCTCTCAAAAGCCAGGTGAACGTGCATCTTGACAAACTTCTGACATTAAGAGTTCCATCTGGTCTACAACGAACAAGGAAAAAGCTACTCAGGTACCCTCCTTAGAGTAAATTGTCTAGTTGATTGATTTACTCATGAATGCCTTCATTTGTACTACTTATTTTTGGAAAGCTTTTTCTGAACTTATTTAGAACCAGAAATTGTTAACACACAAGTTTAGAATACATGCAAATTTAACCGATCTTTTTTTCTTTACATTAGCTAAGGCTCCCCAAGAACAGGGATGGGGTCCTTATATGGCAATCAGTTATAATCAACAATTCAAAAGTTCTTATTGACAACATTCACTCATGCTTGATGAGGCAATGAAGGCTATTCAAAGTTTCTATGGCTATTAAGTTTCTATGGTTTGTAGATAGAGTTAGATTAACATTGTAATTGGCAATTATATATGGTTTGATGATTAGTATTTATAACGTAAGAAAATGAATTACTTGTCAGTAATCCCTTGTGTGCCTGAACCCAGGCAATCTGGCCCTAAAGTTTGTGCCCATACTCGCTATTCCCATCGCTTCCAAAGTATAAAAATGATTATATATATTATACGGTAGTGTTATGATGGAGATATGCATGGAGGTCTATGGGAACTGACTGAGGAGTGTGGGAAAGACTTCATGAAGACTGCGGCTCCATTGGGAATGGAAGTCATCAGGTAAGGAGATCTAGGGGTGAGAGTGTTGGTAGGCACTGGTTTATCTTAGACCAAAGGAAATTAACAAACAAAGACACAGAGGAGAAATGAAGACAAGTTTTCCAAGAAACCACAAATCTTTTGTCAGAGTTTGCACTGACAATGCAATGGGTGAGATGTGAGAAAGGGAGCCCATACTGCCCATCATGTAGAGTTTGGTATTTTGAATAGAATAGAGATTTCGAATTCAGTTCCTCAATAACACTAGACGCATTCCAGGTGTGCAATAACTACATGTGGCTAGTGGCTATTGTATTAGACAGTGCAGATAATAGAAATTTCTATCATTGCAGAAATTTCTATCATCCAGTGCTGCTCTAGACAGTACATAAACGTCTCTCTTATTCACAGCTGAATTCCTAGTATTGCAAACAGGGGCTGGTGCATTGTGAGTGATCGCTAAACTTTTATTGAATGAATAAAGGAAAAAGAGTCAGATTATTATGTCAGCTATCTATTGTCAGCCTTTACATGGAAACTCAATAGCATTTCAGTGTAATAGACCTTTGATGGAAGTCTCCAGAAATTCCCCAAACAGGCATGATATAATGTGAGTTCATGTCTTCAAACTTGTACCATGATTTCTGAAGTGCAATGCACATAATCCTAGATGCTGATACATAGTCTCACCTCATCATAGAAGTTTTCCATGTCACCCCTGCTGTTAATTCCTTATACAGACTTTTGAGGTTAAAACTGTCTGACACTATGGGAAGACTTTCATCTTGTTATTGCCCTGTCCCAGACCTGACAAAGCCTTCTGAGAGACAGTCACATTGGTTGAAACTCTTTGCCTAATAAGAGTCAACCTAACCTTTTCACTCTTTTGTCATTCCCCCAAGCCCTGCCCCTGGTATGCCAATCCCGTTAGGCATGTCCAGGTGAAAGCCACATCTATTTGAAACAGTTCTTTAACTCTACCATCACCTACAAAAAAGCCTTCCTCAGGAAACTTGGGCAGGCTGCTCAGAAACTGTCACCAGCTTGGAGAGACATGAAAAAAGACATTCATTCAACAAACATATTGCACACATCTACAGCTATCTCTTGCTCTAACTTTTGACTTGTGCTTTGTCTAGCATACTGTTTATTTGGAATTCAACTTAGGAAGATCTTTTTAAACACACCTGTGACTTAAAGTCCCAGCATCTGACACCTAAAATGGTCCAAGATGTATATATAGCTTGAGTGACAGCCCAGCTCTAGAAAAGGATGTATCTACATTCACATCACATACTTCACTGTTACTTCACCCAAATATAGTGCTAATCACATAGATAATCTGTTTTAGTGATGTCTAGACACTGAGCTTCTTTATATTCCTTAGGCTATAGGAAAAGAGCATTTATCACTTCATTTATTCTACCCATAGTTACTGAGTGCCTACTATGTGTCAAACTCTAGAGAGTGAAGCTAGGAAGATGGTCATGATGGACGTGATCTATACCCCCTGTAGTACATATAAGACAACATGAAAAGTGCTCTGATAAACTTACAGGGCACTGATGGAGCACAGAGGAGGAGCAACTACTCTACCTGGGATAAGGGAAGGTCTCCATCCCTCCATCCCTCCATAACCTGAAGTGATGTTCAGGTTATGAACTAAAGGGCTTATGAGAACTTGTTGAGGAAGGGGAGAATGGTGGAAGAGACAATGTTCCTGAGAAAAGCAGCAGGAGCCAAGAGGTGAGAGAAAGTTCAGTGAAGAACACAGAGCATGGAGTGAAGAAGGAAGCAGACCAAATCAGATTATGAAGGGCCTTGTAAGTTAAGGTGTTTAGATTATTCTCAGTCAACCAGAAGCCAATAGATTTCCAACAGGGTAGTGATGTCATTATATTTATGTTAGGAGGCTTTGTAGTAATCCAAATATTCCCCAAGAGCGTCACCAGCTATGACACTGGTTGCCATCTCTCCAGTGGGGGACCATATATGCATTATTCCAGAGCTGCTATTACCAATCTGCACCCTTCCCTTCTGCTAGAACAAATTTATATGGATGCCAACATCACTGGATGAGTGTCCCTGTCCCCAGAGAAATTTTTACAGAATGTTTAAGCATTCATGCCAATCATTTATTTACAGTCTCAGTAAACCCTAAATGGACTTTATAATCCAGCCCCGCATGCCTCCCTTTCCCTCAATTTAACTCCCAATTAAGCCTCATTCACATCCCAAACCAAAATCAAGAATTTTTTACTCTGCCTTTCCACTGACTCATAAGTAAATATTGTTATTTGAGCATAGTTCTACCAATACAGGTGCCATCTGTGTACTTAGAGTCCTAAAACCTTACTGGGAGATGCTTTTCCAGTGCCCACACTGGCCAATAAGTACTTGCATTTCAAGCTGTCCAGTAGTTAAGTCTTCATTAAGAAGTCATCATTATCAGTAAAGGGACTTGGATGAAGGCCCTTTTTTTAAAGTATAATCTCCATTTTATTTTTTCCAAAGGATAGTTTTTCTTCAGTCCGCAAGGACTCAACTCCTTACATGGGCTTTGGTGGCGGTCTTGGGGCAACACCCACAGGTCTAAATCGGGGTGGGAGATGATGTTTGAAACATTTTAATTTTTAAAATTTATATTTAACTCTTCAAAATACTTAATTTAAAATACTATGTGTCATCTTGACCTACATTGCCCTGTAGCCACCAAGTATAACCCTGCAGTGTCTTCTCTGTGCCAGGGGTTTAGAGCATTGCCATTATTCCCAGGGTGGGATTTGTGGATGTGCGACCAGTACAGTTGCACAGTTCCCTGCACTGAGAAGAGCCCTGGGCTTGGGGTTTAGTGTCCCATAGTGGCCTTCTTGAAATGCTCAGTAATTTTATTTTGAATTTGTATTTTGTAAGTGAAGTATATGGGACAATGGAGCATGGGAACCATGGAGACTCAGTTCTCATGGAGTTCCAATGGTAGCTGTCTTCCCTCTGCCCTAGAATAGGTTCCTAGCCTCACATTTCCCCACTGCTGGCAGGGCCCTGCCCAGGCACTGCTGACAGCCTCTAGCCCTAGCTGGGATCTGAGCGCACACGCAAGTAAGGGCAGAGTCGGGCACATATCCCTAGTGTGTCTGGGTAGGAGATGACAGCAGCCTTTCCTGCCCCAGGCTGCTAGTGCCATGGCACATTCAGACATTCAGTGTGTGACTCCTAAGCATTTGTCCACCCCAGTTCCAGCTACTGAGCACATCTTGGCAGCCAGGTGGCAATCCCTTAGGGGTAACCAGTCTATCTTGACTTGGGGCAGGAGGCCCTGAGGAAGGGAATTTCCCAGGAGGGGTCAATTCCCATAGACTGAAATTGTGGTTGGGTGAATCCCCATGCCAGAGAGCACAACTTAGCAAATAAAGAACACTGCAACCAGTGGAGAGAGAGATTAGGAAGAAAGGAAAAAGATTTCTACTTTTAGTACTTAAAGTACTGTAAAAGCAGCATTTTGTTTTCTTGCCTTTTGAAAAAATGATGCTATATTTTCATTTTACACTGGGCCCCACAAATTATATAGCCAGTCCTATTTAACCCTCATCACTGTCCTTCAAGGCTGGTATTTGGGTACTCATTTTACCAACAAAGAGACTAAGGTTCAAAAAGTAAAAAAAAATGAGCCAAGAGTCACAGAACTTGTAAATAGTGGGGCTAAAATTCAAACTTAGTGAGAAAGCTGAAAGCCCAGGCTTTAATACCTCCAGCCTTTCCTACTGGAGCCTGCCCTTCTCGTCTGTTGCCTTAGCAGTCTGTGAGTTCCTTTGAGTTTTTTGGTGTACAAGTCAGAGGTGCCATGTTTGGGAGATCCATGCCCCTGTTGCCAGTCAGTGTGGAAGTGTCTATATGAAGAGAGTTCAAATAAAAACAAATACGTCCTAAATCCTCCATTTCATTCTAATTTTTGACACATATTCTAATTTTTTTCTGGTGTTTCTGCATAAAAATTAAGTCTATATGAGAGATTTCAAGGGAGATCTTGCTACCTCAGTATCCAAACCGTACTTTAATAGACTTCTTCCATTAAGGGCAGATCGGAGAAAAAGAGCACATTTGACTATATTTATTTATTTATTTATTTTGCTAAAGATGGTGGTGAAACTTATTGCCATTATTTATTAATTTACTTTTATTCAAATTTTCCCAAAGATTTACCTAATGAAGTCAGAAACATGCTTGCTTAAGTTTCCACAGTGCTTCAGTGAATATCAAATTCCTCTCCAAGTGTTGAACTTTTACGTATCTACTTCCAAGGTACACAAATTACGTGCTCAAACAACAACCCCATCAACATCAAGAGAAGGATCTCTCCCCCACTTAATATTCCTTTAAAAAGATATCACAATTGTGAAGAGTGGAAAAGCAATCATCTTGTAGATATGTATGTAAATAATTCTTAAAATAATAAAAACTACCAAATAGCATTTAGAAATCTAATATTCATTTATATTTATGAGGTTGTCTTTTATAAATTACATAGCAAAGAAAATCTTGATAATTTAATGGATGGAAATGTGATATTGCCTTCAAGAATGAAAATTATCTTGGGAGACATGAACACAGTCTTATCCTTGTTGAATCCAGAAATCATTTCCCATTCTTCCTTCTGTCAGAGGATTTCACATTGAGACTGTGAGCAGATGAGGATAGCCAAGATGCATTTTTTAAAGGATTTATTAAAGATCTGTACCAGGGATTAGTGATACTGGAACCCCACACAGAGTTAGGTCAGCATAAAGTATCAATAGCATACAGGAAACAGAAATTAAACTACGTGAAACTTTGGCCTGAGGCAATATTGAAGGGAAAGAACTTTCATCTTTGAATCTTGCCAATTCTGCTTCCTTCTTTTTTTCTGAATTCAGGGATATTTCTCTTCTGCTTAAGGTCGTCAGTGTCCTCATAGACTCCTGGAATCTCAGGGCTGGAAACGTCCTCAAGGACCATCTGTTTCTCATACCATTCCCGGAGGCTGCAGAGAGAAATAACATCCTGGGCTTTGATCTTCTGGGAATGCTAATTCATCTACTCAGTAAATATTAACTGAGGTCCTACACTACTCCTAAGTGCTTTGGATACAATGGGGTATATGAGTCAATCTTTGCTCTCAGTAAATTTACATCTTGAGTAGACAGAAACTATCCAGTAAATAAGCAACTAAAATATGGTGAGAAGACTGAAATAACGCCACTTTTTTGGGGTGCACATTGTGGGGCATCTGATCCAGGCCCCAGGGTCAGATATAGCTTTGCAGAGGGGTCAATGTCTAAACTAGACCTCAAGGACAAGTGGGAGTAAATCGAGAGAAGGGAGAAGAGCCATCACAACAGAGGATGTGGCTTGTGCAAAGACCCACAGGTGACAGGAAAGGTGGATCTTCTGTGGCCTGAACACAGGTCAGCGGGGCTGGGGCAGGAAGAATCAGGATGGGGGAAGAGGGGCGAGAGATGGCACCGAATAGGTCCTCAGGGACTAGATCCTGAAAGGCCTTGCAAGTCATGCCGGGGAGTTAGATGGGAAGATACTGAAATGTTTTAAATAAGAATGCGACAAAATTAGATCTTCAATTTGAAGGAGCTCTTTGGACACAATTTAAAGAATAAATTAAATAGAAATTTTTCAAAAGAAGATATAAAAATGGCTAACAAACATATGAAAAAGTGTTCAACATCTCTAATCATCAGGGAAATGCAAATCAAAACCACAATGAGATATCACTTAACCCCAGTGAGAATGGCCTTTATCAAAAAAACCCAAAACAACACATGTTGGCGTGGGTGTGGAGAGACAGGAACACTAATACACTGCTGGTGGGACTGCAAACTAGTGCAACCCCTGTGGAAAGCATTATGGAGGTATCTTAAACAGATTCAAGTAGACCTGCCATTTGACCCAGCAATCCCATTACTGGGCATATACCCAAAGGAAAAAAGGTCATTCTGTAACAAAGGCACATGTACCCCAATGTTTATAGCAGCACAATTCACGATAGCAAAGATGTGGAAACAACCCAAATGCCCATCAATACATGATTGGATTAGTAAACTGTGGTATATGTATACCATGGAATATTACTCAGCTATAAGGAATGATGAAGATACCACATCTCTATGGTTCTCCTGGAGAGAGTTGGAACCCATTATATTAAGTGAAGTATCCCAAGAATGGAAAAACAAGCATCACATGTACTCACCAGAAAATTGGTTTCCCTGATCATCACCTAAATACAAATCTGGGAACGACACCAATTGGACATCAGACTGAGGTGGGGGGTGGGGGAGGGGATGGGGGTATGCCTACACAATGAGTGCATTGCGCACCGTTTGGGGAGTGGTAACACTTGAAGGTGCTGACTCGGGAAAGGGGGGGTGGGGAAACATATGAAACTATTGTTTTTAACTTGCACTGTTCACCTAATAATTTATCATGAATATTTCCCATATTATTTCATATCATTGTACAAGAAATAATGTATACATTATGAGGACATACTGTATCTAACAGGATATACTGTTAGACTCTTTGATTCTGTAAAATTAAATTGAAAAAAAAAAAAAGATCCTTGTATATAAAAAAAAAAAATAAAGAATAAATTAGAGGAGGCACCAATAGAAATCCATTAGCCTAACTGAGAGGCTGTGATGGAGGTAATCGTAGATATGCACATGTGCTCAGGAAATACGAGGAAACAGAATCAACAGGACTGAGGGATGGGTTGGGTGCAGTGATTAGCATGGGGAAACTGAGGAAAAATGAGAAACCAAGGAAGATGCTTAGGGTGCTGTCTCAGGCCACGCTATGTGCCTCGGTGCTGCTGCCCACAACGGGGAACTCTGATGGAGAGGTCAGTTTGTAAACCTTTCTGCAGGTGACCACTGAGAACCAGAGAAACCTGCTCGGTGCTTTGACTGAATCACGTGACAACAAAACACATTAGGAGATTCAGAGCATTTCTCTCTTTTGAAGATACAGAATCTCTTCACTACGTAACTTTTTACAATTCTCTGCCACCTTGCATCAAAAACTTTCCTCAGAATGGTATCTAATAAACTCATTCATCCTAACAAAAGTAGAGGCTTATCATGACTCTGCAAGGTGACAGGATAGCTAATCTAGCTTCATCCTTGTATGTACTTAGGGGACCCACGTCATAACTGGCCCTCCCTTCACACACAGCACATCCAAAGAGGAACAGGCCCGAAGCAGAAACCATCATACCGATTCCTCCTTCTCTGATCTGCCAACTCAGAGAAAATCCCGCCTCTAGCCTAGGCCTGTTTGGGAGGATCTGTTACACTACAAAAATGGTAGAAGTTTCTAGATACCAAGTGACCTAGAGTTCAGTAAGTTACTCTGACACTTATAAAAAGTTTCTTTTCAAAACAAGATTAATCCACTTTCAAGGGTCAACACATTGGTGCCGGCCATATGTGGGCAATAAGCCTTCTTTTCTCTTAAGTCAGAGATGATCTGAATGTCCATCCTCCTCAGGGAAAGACTCAAACACTTTCCCTAGAACCGAGGGAAGGAATTTTGATTCCTTTTATCACCTGCTTCAGACGTGAAATGGCTGTTGGTGATCACATCCAGTTGTAGCTCTGTCACCTCTTTTGAAGTGGGTCTAACAGACAAGCCCTCTCCCTTCCTCAGGTGAAGCAGCCAGCAGCCAGCAGGCCCAGCTTTCAGAGAAATAGTCTCCCGACAACTTTGAAAACATTGCCTACTCCATTTGTTGCAATGATGGGGATTTTATCTTTCTGAGAAAATTGTACATATGTCCAGAGGAGACTTACTTTAAAACAGTATTTAGCACACACAATTTATGTCCATCTCTTTTCCTAAGAGAAAGTACAAAATCATTATTTAGATGATGAGTGGTAACTGGGCTTCTGGTATGTGGAGAAAAATTTGACTTGGAGCCTCCTGCAATATCAGCACCCTCAAATCTTTACTTAAGAAAAGACACTCAGAACCATTTAGGGCAGGTCCTTAATTTTAATATCACCCAAAGGGGTTACTTTAATTTAGCCATTTATGTAGCTACTGTGCAGTGTGCCAGGTGCTGGGGTATGTTGATGAACACGAAAGTTTATGGTCACCCCAGAAAGGTTAATTGAGATTGGACTTACTGTGGAAAACACTCAGAAAAACTCCCTATCAGGTCTTGGCTCTTCATCTGCTACTAGGTTAAGATTTTCCTTTCTCAGAGAAGAGGTCGACTTAATACACTGTGACTACTGTCCATTGTTCTTAAACCGAGGACCCAGCAATTCCTCTCACAGGGGTGGCAGCATGACCACAACACAGAAAGAAAGAGTGTGACATTATGGTCCTGTCAGCACAGTCATGCAAACTTGCTTCTTATGGTTTTATTTTTAACTTGTTTAACAAAAAGCTAATCCTCTTGTATCCTAAGAAAGACAGAAAACATTTATAACTGGATGTCATCATAGACCCACAAATTCTGTTGCAGCAGAAGCACCAAAGGAAGATAGAACACTAGCCGTTCCCACCAACCCTTGCAGAACACAGGCTGTCCCTCTTGCAGAACACAGGCTGTCCCCTTTGCAGAACACAGGCTGTCCCCCCAGAGAGACTGGACTCTCTGCTTCAGGCAAAATCCCATCTGGCTCCAATTCCACCTCCAAGCAATCCAGGCTATTGTCAAATGAGGGAGATGGTCCCTGATCTTGACAGGGGAAAATATTGTGTACAACATACAAAGCAATTAAGCACACACACACAGAGAAACACACACACACACACAAACACACACACACACACCTCAATCTACAAATAACAGAAAGAGAGTGGTTTTGGTATTTTCGCTAACACCCTTTAAATAGTCAGGTAGGGCTGTCTCAGTTCTAATTGTATTCTGATTCTCTTCCACCTCTACTCCCCTCTTCCTCCCACCTCTTCCTTCTCTTATTCTTCCTCGTCATTCCTCCTTCTCTTCCCTCACTCCTCCTTTTTCCATTTTCCTTCCTATCCCCTTCCCCTTATTTTTCCCTCCTTCTTTTCCTCCTCCTTCTCTTTCCCTCATGCTCCTCCACACCCCACAGGGTCTGCATCAGCCCAGGATTATAAACAGTTTTTAGTTTCTCAGTATGTAGTTTCTCCAAGGCCAGACATGAATAGAATCATTATCAACTATTTTTCTATAGCTCTGATTGTTGCTAATACAAACATACTGGTATGCAATGCAGCTGTTTCTAAAATCTACAGTGCCAAAAATACCTGGCCACCACTTATGCTACCTTGAACTTTTCCTCCCCTATCCCAGATGGCAGTTTGTAATTTTATGCTTGCTTAATCATTGCATTAATTTTCATTTCCTCTGCTGACTGTAAGCTTCATTTGGGCAGGAAGCATATTGATTTGGTTCTCCCTGGAGCTGTATCAGAGCAGGTGCTCAGTAAGTTTGTGTGTGTGTGTGTGTGTGTGTGTGTGTGTAAATGGATAAAGATTGATTCTTTCTGCTATAGTGTGTTGGCGCGAAGGGTTTTGATGGATCCCACATACACACACACACGCACACCCCCTTACATCTCCAAGGAAAGGAACATCTCCCTGGAACACATCTCATACCCTCTTCCTTCCCTGAGACCGCTTGAAGTTGCTTAACTGTTTTGTGAACCCCATGGTTATCTTTCCCTTTCACTTAACATTTTGCATTCTTAACCATTACCTTTTATATTTGCAATATTTTAATCCAAGGAAATGATCTTAAGTGTAAGATTTTAGGACCATGAAAACATTTTCAATATGGGAACATTTCTGAAAGTGCCTCAAATTATCCTACACATAACTGTCTTCTCTCCCCAAACACAGAACTCCTCCTTCAAAAATCTCTGGAAATTTTCTATAAAGCCATTGTAGCAGATTTAGATTTGTGACAGGCTTGCAGTTTTGGGAAGGAACCAACACTGACCGCACATTTACGATGTGCCAATCATTCTGTATATTTTATTTCTTTAATTATTATAACATTCCATGAGAAAGATACTGTTAACTAGGTTTTTGGATGAGGAACTTCATTCTACAAGTTAAGAACTTGCCCAAACTTAACCTCTAAGAAAGAGAACTTAGATTCAATCTTGACTTCATGTCATTCCCAAACTTCAAGTTCTTTCTCTGGACTTATAGTCTCCCTGGAAGAAAGGGAAAAGCTCAGCCTCTAGGTCCTGAAGTGTGAAGGAAGAAAATGAACCATCTTCTAGAAGTCACTTCCTCTAGAAGACGAAAGTTTATAAAGCCCTGTGCTATGCCAGAACGCCCTCCAACAGCCCGGTAAGTATGATGAGAAACATAATTTTAAATCTTGTCCACCCTGTCCAGGGAGGCAGTGAATGAATACAGACAGCAACTACAATAAACAGCAAAATATTTCCCCCATCGCCACCATACATTTGTCTTTCTCTCTTCTCAGTTACTTTCTTGATGCCTTAGCTTCATATCTCAAATATGAGTGCAGTGGCCCCGTTCCCTGGTGCACACATTACTAAGACTCAGTAAATGCAAGACAATAATGACAACCCTGTCAGGGGAAATTTCCTTCTGGCAGGAGCTTGTGATTGACTTACAGCCTGACAGCTATGAGAACCTCTGGCAGGCTTTTTTACTTTTACCAGACTGAAAAGACTCTTTTCTTTCAACACTGTTAATAACCTCTCTATTGACATGTGCTCTGGTGCTTTCTTCCCTTTTCTAATTGTGAGTTTAATTTAACTGTGACTTTAATTTTCAGTATCCTCTTACCAATTAAATTTTTAAAAAAAAATCAATAATCATATCTTTGTAAGGATTTAATCATTCCTGATCATGTGTGCACTGGTTTTAACTGCAAGCTCTAGGGAACTGTAGTGAGTTCTCTACTAAACTGAGGTGATCTATAGATACACTGACTTTTTTTTCCCAATGTGTCTCAGAGCCAATTGTTCAAAAAAATCAGGAAAATACTTAAAGTTTTTTTTACCTTGTGATTAGTGGTTAATTACAGCAAAAATAACAGTAGGTAAAAGATTTTAGTAGTTTAGTCTAGTAGCCCAAAGTTGGACCTCTCCTTGCATAAATTGAATAGAAACAAAGTCCCTTTTTCCAATTAGAAATAGATCAATTTTTAAAATCAAGGGTCTTCATTACCTTCTTTTTGAAATGTTGAAGGCAAAGGCCCAATTCTTAATTGTGCTTTATACTTTCTTTCCTGTTCTTCAGTTGTGCCATCCACTGAAAATCAGCAGCCCAGAAAGCACAGCAGTACTTAGTACCAGCTAAGGGAGGTACACATGGGCCCAGCTTTCATTCCTAGCCACGATCTCCTTGAAGCGCCTGTTTGAAGAGAAAATGAAAGGTTGGTGTATATAGGTACAAAGAATAGAGGAAGGTTGGGTTTGTCTATTGTTGCTATAGGATTTTCTTCATTTCAGTTATGAAAATTCAGAATGTAGCCATAAGTGACTGATCAGATAGGGTCTCATTCTACAATTACTTTCATCTTGATTGGCATTATCATAAATTTCAGCTTCAATAAGATTTTGATAAGATCCCCATTGTATATTTTAATCACTGTATATATAGATAGATTTTTTCTTTTATCTCAAATAACAAATCAACACATAAATTTTAATCCAGTATACAAGGATGCCCTACTTTAATTTTTCAGTATTACACTTCTAATCTTTCAAGCTTTTGTATTTTCTATGTAACATTACAGTTTGACTTAGAGGAAGGGAAGAAGAGGAGTGTGGAGAGAAGGGAAATGGCCAATGCACGCATGCACACACACACACACACACACAGTTAACATGGAAGATGAAGAACTTGACAATAGCCATGATTTTTCTACCAATGGCACCTCCATTGGATAACCAGAGTTCACTTCCATGCTAGCTTCTGATGCAGGAAGGCTGGAGGATTTGAACATTATTGGAAAAGTTTAAGGAAAGGTCCAGGATGCATGGGCAGAAAGATATTGAAAATTGGGAAAGTCTTGCTTTTCTAAAACACATCAGAGAATCCTCACAAGAAGGAGAAGGAGGAGGAGGAGCAGGAGGAGGGAGAGGGAAAGAAATAGAGAAAAAAAGGACGTTTATGTTTATTAACACCCTCTCCGTTCTTGTCTTTTTACCTTTTCATTGATGCTCTTGCCCTAGGGCTCAATCCCTGTAGGTCTACTCCTTAATCTAACATCCCTGGTAAAGAGAATGCAAAGTCTCTGAGACAGGAGACTGGCTGAATTTTCAAGAGATAGTAGGGAGACCAACATGGATGGATAAGGAAGAAGGTGTAGAGCAGGGAAGTGTGGTGTCAAGGAGGGGAAAGAGAGCCAGAGAGGTTGGACTCTAGAGGCTGAAATGGTAACTGTCATTTATTACAAGGGTTTGATCAGAAGTGTGGCATGATTTGATCAACATTTTAAGGGGACCGACCACTCTGGCTTCTGTGTTAAGAATAGATTTAAGAAGTAAAACTCAGTGGAAATCAATCGGTGGGGAGGCAGGAGGAGGGGAGGGACAAAAACATACCTAATGGGTACTGTGAACACTATTTGGGAGATGGGCACACTTTTAGTCAGGACTCAAACATTACAAAAGTGATCCATGTAACCTAAAATATTTGTATCCCCTTAATATTGTGATTTTTTTTAAAAGGAATAAATTAAAAAGAGACAAAGTGGAAGGAGAGAAGTCTTACAAGACATGAGGGTGGCTTAATCAAGATGGTAGCAGAGAAAGTAGTAAGGAGTGATCCAATTATGGATACAATTTTTGGATTGAGTTGACAGGATTTGCTGCTGAATTGTTTGTAGAGTATGAGAAACAGACCAGGCGAAGAATGATGCCAGGTGTTGGCTCTGAGCGACTGAAAGGAGTCATTCTTTCATTCACTTGGAAAATATGCATTGGCTTCTTGCTATCTGCTGAGCACTGCCTGGGTATTTAAAACACATCAGTGAACAAAAGAGATTTTCTTTCTCAAGGAGATTATATTATAAATGGGGAAAATAGAAAATAAGCTACAGTCGTACTAAATATATAAATTGCTCAATATGTTAGAAGCTGATATTTTTTATGGAAACAAATGAAAGAATATAGTAAGAGGGGTCAGGAATGCTGCAGTGGGGGATCAGGGAAGGATAGTTTTCACTGAGTAGTTCACATTTGAACAAGAACTTGGAACATGGAGACATTATCCTTGTGGATATATCAAGAAAGAATATTCCAAACAGAGGGAAGAGCAAGTGTCAAGGCCTTAAGGTAGGAGGATGCTTGAGGAGTTCAGGGAACACTTAGGAAGCCTGTGTGACTGGAGGGAAGTGGGTCAGGGGAAAGCAGAGATGATGTTAAAGGGAATGTGGATCTGGACAACGTAGAGCCACATGGGCCACGGTACAGGCTTTGGCTTTTACTCAGGTTGAAAGCCCTTGCTAAGTTTTGAAGACAAGATTCACATAATCTAACTTAAGATTCAATAGGATCACTCTAGTTGCTATATTGAAATCAGACTGTAAATAGACAATTAAGAACAGTTATCTGGTAGGAGTGGCTCAGCCAGGAGTATGAGCAGTGGTGTTAGTGGGAAGCAGTCAGAGGCTGGGTATATTTTGAAGGTAAATGCAGTAGGATTTCCTGACAAACTGGATGTGTGATGGGAGAAAAGATGACTTCAGGTTTTTTGTTTTGTTTGTTTTTTGGCCTGAACAATTGGAAGAATGGAGATATCACCTGAGATGGAGAAAGCTGCACATTGAGAAGTTTGAGATGTCTGTTAAACGTCCATGTGAAGATGTTTAGTGGGCAGTTGGCTATATGAATCTGGCGGTAGAATGAGACATTTGAGATGAAATTATAAATTGGGGTGTCATTTTTATAGAGGGAACTTAAATTCATGAGACTAAATGAGATCACCAAGGGAATGATTGTATATAGAAGAGAAAGGAAGATCTTGGACTGAGTCCTGGTGTATTCCACATTATGAGGTTGAAGAGGAGAGGATTTGTCCTCAAGAGAGACTGGGAAGGAATAACCAGGAAGGTAAGATGCAAACCAGCGGAGTGTAGTAGCTTTGAGGCCAAATAAGAGAGAATATAAGCAGGAGAAAACCAACAGTGTGTGAAATAAGGTAGTGAGACAAGAACTGAGTTAACAAACACATCGGTGAGTTTGGCAAGAGAAATTCTTGTGCAATGGTAAAGGTGAAAACCTGGTGGGAAAGCTCTTAAGAGACAATGAAAGGAGAAGAATCAGACTGAGCCTGAATTGGAGTAGTTTTGCTGCAAAGTGGGGCAAAAAATGACACAGTGGTAATGGGGAAATAGAAATGGAGTCAAAAGATGATTTTTTTGTTTTTGTTTTTTAAAATAGAAAAAATGACATCATATTTATATGCTAATGTGAATGATTAATCCAGCAGACAGTGAAACATTGCTAAGGCAAGAGAAAAGAAAGAGAGTTGCTGGAACAATGTTCTTAATTGGCATGAGGGGATAGAATCCAGTGCGTAAGGGAAGGATTTGCTTTAGATTGGAGTATAGATAATTCATTTTGTGTAACCAGCAGGAAAACAAAGGATCTTGGTACAAATGCTGATAGTTGACCAGAGATGGCAATGGGAGTCTGTGGAAGTTCTTTTCTAACGGTTTGAATTTTCTTAGTGAAGCAAAGGTCCCCAGCTGAGAATGGGAATGGGGAGGAGATGTTGGGAATTTGAGGAGAGAGGAATAGGTTAGAAATAGTCATCTCAGGGAGTGTGAGAGTGTGTGATTACCCATCAACATTTAAGTCTCACACAGGGTTCATTCATGAATTTATAGTGAGTCTGCATGGTTGTGTGGTAGACAGATGGATTTATTCAGGGTTGTAGTTTTAGTAAGTGAGTATAAAACAAGAGGGGGCAGGGAAGGATATAGGTGAGGAAGTGTTTGAGCACTTAAGCTGACAAGGAATGGGAGAACACATCAGATGGATGAGGGACAATCAAAAGTGGTTAACCAACTTTGGACTAAAGCACTGTTAGATTTGGGAAATCATATATGAAATGAACTATATAGGTTGGAGGTGTGGTCAGAGAGAGTGTAGTGCAGGAAATTGAGATTATAGAGAATTGAAGTTATTGTTAATGATAATATCTCAGTAATGCTTTGAAAGTGAGTGAATACAGTTGCCATCATCCAAGATGGGGATGATTACAGAAGAGCCAAGTTTGGGGAAGATGGTCAGGAGTTTTATTTTGAACACATTAGTTTTGAGATATCTATTAGAAACCCTGGTGATGATACAAATCTGGGTTTCAGAGAGAAGTTATAAATTTGGGAGTGATCAACATATAATAAGATAGTATCTGATGCCATGAGCCTGGATAAGCTCCCACAAACTTATTATAAAAGAAGTTAGCATCTGCTGTTACCCACATAGTACGGTGCTTTTGAGTGGCCTTGGAGTCAGAGTGTCTGAGTTGAAATTCTGGCTCCTTCCTACCCTTCCTACCTGCAAAATCTTGGACACGTTTTTAACCTCATTGTGACACAGGGAGATGATACCTGTCTTACTAGGGGGTTGTGAGAGTAGAATAAGGTGGTCCATGCAAAAGACTTAGTATACTACATGGCATACAATGAGCTCATAATAAACATTGGAAAATACAGTGGTGATTGAGATACAGGCAAGATTGAGAAGAATACAGAACAAGATCACTGTTTTTCCTAGGTAAGATGGAAAGGTTGCAACAAATGAGATAATTTTTGAAGTGAGTCTTGGAGCATGATCCGGAGTTTTACAGAAGGGGGATGACTGAAGGAAATGGAACAGTCAGAGAAAATAACAAGTGCCAATTTTCAGAGCTGGGTGAGGAAAGGTCTGGAATCCACAGTGCAGATATAAATTAATCTGTCACTAGTACACATGAACAGACCTCCTTTTGAGGAACCAAAAGATAGTTAGTGAGAAATATTCTCTAAATGTTCCTTCTCTGGGAAAACAGGTAGCATCCTCAAACAATAGGATACTTTGGAAAGGTAGGTTTTAGCAATCTGATAAGGAATTTACACTTAGATCTCTTAAAAATATAAGTTGGATATTTTCTCCAGATTGTGATGTCACTTCTGTCACGTTTTAAATGTTTAAATATATATAAAATTCTACAACTTAGTATGGAACAAATTCTAATACTGAAAAATGGAATTCTGGGATACCTGTGCATCAAAAGTCATAATTACTAACAAGACCTATTTTTAACATCTGAATCCATTAATGGGAGATGTTTTGCATGAATATTACAACACATCTGTTTCTCTGGTACTTATTGACATTTAATGAGTAAAGGAAAATGAACTTTTTAATTATGAGACTCTCCTGAGGGTACTGGGCATGAAAGTTTATCTAAAGTGTCCATTTACTTATATTTCTTCATGAGCCGGAGATGTGAGCTATAAATAAAACCCTCTGGGATGTGAAAAAAAGAATGTTGCCATTACAAAAGGCCTCTCAAAATCTCTTTAGAAACCTCAGTCATAAAATACTTAAAAGAGGATTTCAGCAACTCCCTGGTTGATAGTGAAAGCTACACATTTTTAGAGACTGTTTTTTTGATAACTCTTGTCAACAACATGAGTATATGATAACACAGAAGTGATACGATTCAAGAGTTGGAAAACTGGCCTAGGAATCTGTCACATCTGAATGTGCACAAAGATAGCTACCGGGCAGGAGTTCTAAAAGGTCCTCTTGGGCCTCAGACACATCTTTTCCTCACTGGCCTTGAGGTTACTGGGGCAAATGCAAGTGTTTCATCTGGCGGGGTCAGACATAAAACTATTAGTAACTCTTGGCTCCATATATTCACCCTGGGGGTTAGATGGACCCTGCAAGCACAATGAGCAGACTTCTGATGGTGGGATCCAGGGGAGGGAATGGATTGGGGAAAAGGAATGTTTCCACAGCAGGGCACAATCTGGGAGGGCACATCTGGCTGAAGAGCCCCAGAGGTGACCCTAAGCCACTGGGCAGATATGACAAACAGCACAGGTTACCTCTGGGAAGATCATGTCCCTCCTCTGCTGGGTTAATGAGGGCAAACCTGGCCAACAAATCAACTCTGGGCATCTTCTCTGACCTTACCATGAACTATTTTTTCCATGCATAAAATGGAAGTGGTACAATCTTCCTGACCTGTGTGCTGCCTGACATTGTGGGGATAAATGTGCTAATAAAAACTTGTAAACTTGAGGCTTTTCTCAGGAAGTATGCTACATGAATTCAAGGAATGAATAAAGTTAATTATTATTGCAATGGAGTTACGGTTACCAAAATGATTGCAATCATTTAGCAGTTAATCTTTATCTTGTGTGAAGCACCAAGAAATTTTCTTATTTTCTAGGGGTAAAAAGTACCTTTGGTCAATGAGATATACTTTTTATTTAATTTTGTGCATAAAGAGAAGCTTAAAAATAATATTTAAATGTGTGAGATGAGTAATCAAATAGATAAGCTATACAAAAATGTTTTATAAGCTAAAAAGCACTATGAACAAATAAGATATTATTGTTTAGTGCTATTTTAAATCATTTGTCCTGCCTCTAGAATAATTTTATAAGTATACGACAGCAAACTTTCAAAATCCAAGAATGAAACTTCACTGTGTATATGTGTTTAAGAAATGCTATAAAACTAGATAAAAATGTGTGCCTTTTATAATCCTGTTGTAAATGAATATATTTTCCAAACATTCATTTAAAAAAACACAATTTTAATCTGTTTTGTATTTTATTTTAATTCATATTTTAAAATGTTCCATATTTTTATTCTAAATATATTTCACTTGCCAGAAAAGTTCATTCATATCCTGAGGTCATAGGCAAGAAACAGCTAGGTTCAAGCTGCCATCTTCCATCGTGGCAAAATAAAGGAAAGCTCTGTTTTCTTCAGCCCTTTTAACCCAGGAAAAGTTGAAAACTCAAAAGCATGTCTGGAAGATGGCAATAGAATAAACTTTCAGGCATCTCAGAAACTACTTGATTTTAATAGGCTGTGAAAGTCATTTCAAGTCCTTGAAAAAGTTACCCTATGTTCTGGAAGCATGATCACAAACCAATAATCCAGAGATCATGTGCCCTCCTTGAGAAGTTCCTTTCCCTTGATGTAGGCCAACATTATTTCCCTATAAGCTTCCAGGTAAACCTCCCTGCAGCCTAAAAGCTTTCCCTAAGTGAAAAATGTTGGCAGTGCAGCAAGGTGAACTTCCCAAAGTCAGAGAATTAGAAAGACAATTAAAAGAGTGAGCCCATTGTTGGGAAAACATGTGACTGGAGCACATTGTGCAGTATTGGATGATCTCCATAATCCAACCAGGACAAAAATCTCATGGAGCCAGGAACCCTGCAGGACAAGAGTTGCAGTCACCCCACTATGACAACTACCCAGGGTACTTGGATGTGTTAGCCCATAGGTCACTGAGCAAATGCTCAGATGTTTTGTCCAGCCTAACCCTGATGACCTCTTTGAAGACTCAACAGAATGGAGAATTCCCACCCCAAAGCACAGTCAGATCTTCGTAATATTTCTGCGGTCCTCACAGCAGAATTCAAATGGGTGCTGAGTTTCCTCTAGTAACTCTGAAAGATCAGGATCAACTGCAAAGTTCTGAACAGGGATGAGCTAACTCCAATTCCAAACTGATATAGCAGCCTATACTTGGCAAAGTGAATGTCCAAACCTCCTAAAGATCTGGAAGGTCTTTAGGGACTCAAATCCCATAATATTCTTTAGAGATCCACTGTGATATTTTTCCTTCTGGTGGTCAGGAAGACCTAGTTTATTTCATACGGAAATCACCTGCTCTTTAAATTCTATTCATCCTTATGTTAGTTGCTGGTAACAAGGAAAGCTATTTAGGCATTTTTTTTAATTAAAAGTCTTCATATATTAAAAATAATCTCTCACCTTTTTCTTTCCTTTGCAAAAGCAAAACAAAATAAATAAATGAAAAGTTAGTTACTTTGACCTTTCCTTATGGGACCTAGTTTCCATCCCTCTAATCCTTGTCAAACAAAGAAAATGATTGTATAGTCAACCATGTTTTTGTTTTGTTTTGTTTTTTGAGACAGAGTCTCACTCTGTTGCCCGGGCTAGAGTGCTGTGGCGTCAGCCTAGCTCACAGCAACCTCAAACTCTCGGGCTCAAGTGATCCTCCTGCCTCAGCCTCCCGAGTAGCTGGGACTACAGGCATGTGCCACCGTGCCCGTATAATTTTTTCTATATATTTTTTTAGTTTTCCCCTAATTTCTTTCTACTTTTTGTTTTTAGTAGAGATGGGGGTCTTGCTCTTGCTCAGGCTAGTCTCGAACTCCTGAACTCAAACAATCCGCCCGCCTTGCCCTCCCAGTGCGCTAGGATAACAGGCTACGGAGCCTGGCCTAGTCAATCATGTTTTTAAAACACTATTTGATACTATAGCCCTTTCTTGGAAACTTCTGGTGCATATTAGCAAATTAAAGGCTCTAAAAATACATATAATGTAACAACACATAACGTAACATCATTAATAAACAACAAAACTTCGAAACATACATCCAAAAAATTATTGTTACCATCATAAAATATAGAAGGAACAGTGAAATATGCATAGGAGTTATTAGATTAGTGAAATAATATACCAGCACATGATATTGCTCAAAACCTGCTGATGGAAAGGCAAAATTGGTGGGAGATTTCAGAATCAATCTCCCCAGGCTCTTGACAATATTTTAAAATATTGGTATCTTCCCCTTAAGCAGTGAGTGAACTTGACAATAGTATACAGAGATTCTTCCAGGAGTGGGAATCTTCATTTACTCTTTCAGAATCAATTTTTGCTAACACATGGCTCTGTTTCAGCACTGTAGCCATCAGTTCTTATGTATACCTTTGTGTGCACATGGAAATTGGAGGGTCTTTTGAAACTGTTAAAACAGTGTGGGATTTTTACCCTATAAATGGGGTTCACCTGAGCTGTTCTGCCATTCTAGCCAAACGGAATCAGAATAATGGGTGCCGTCTCATGAAAGAGGGTGGTGTGATGTCTGGGAACTTCCGTAAAAGCAAGAAGAAGAGGTAGAAAGCTCATTTCTACTACTCTTAGGTCCCCACCTCTCAACCACAGTGACCCTGACTCCTACACAAGCAAAAAAAGGGAGGGAGGCAAGTTTTAGACTGACGCCCACCCGTTCCAGCCTTGTGAGAGAAGTGTTGGTGGGGTTGAAGGAGGGATTCAAATCAGAGGGGGTTTGGGGGTCCCTGGAAGGAGACTCTTCACGAGGTGCCCCTGCAGTGACCGGGGTGGTCTCAGCAGTGGACCAGCGGCAGCACAGTGGGTTTGGCCAGCTCTCCCAGCCCACGCCTGCTTCCCCGGCAGGTTAGAAGGACCCCTGGATTTTCCACACAGCCCGGGTGGCATACCGAAATCACTGCGGACTAACTGGGGGTTTTGACAAGGGGATTGGTGTGGTGGATGTGAAAGGATCCTGCAACCCAGGGTTCCCACCCCGAGAACGGACTGCACACGCACCAGCTGCATCGCCAGCATCGGATGCCAGAGGGCGCCCAAGAGCAGGAGGGCAGAGGGAAGAGAGGAGACGGGAAAGTACCATCGCTGCGAATGTGGCTCAGAGCTCCCTCCGCCCCCGCCCTACCTATCCCACAGCCGCAAGGTCACACACGATGTCGTCTCACACGAGATGGCTTCTGGGCAGCGACAAAAGACAGGAGTGAGCATTTAAGAAAAATGAGTTACCTAAAGAGCATGTTCACCTTACACAGAGAAGCTGAGTTTAGCAAGTTGGATTTAGTGTGTCCCTCCGTGTCTGTCGCCTCCTGCTACCTAGTGCGGTATAGTCTATTAGGAGATTCAATGAACTATAGGAAACAAAAAAGCTGCATGTTCTTTGCCCATCGTAGGTAGAGTGTGTGGATTCATCAGAGACGCCCAGATTGCTAAAATGGAAACTGAAACCATTGGTCTAAAATCTGTTTCAACATGATGAGGCTGAAGGACCCATCTAGCTATGAACCTTTTCCTGCTAACGTCTACGGGTGATGTGGGAGGGTGTAGTATGGGCAGAGAGCTTGGCTCTGGAATGAGACCAACGTGGTTTCAAGCCTGGGCCACCCCTCACCAGCTGTCCAGCCTCTCTGCGACCGGGTTTAATCTTGTCAGTTTACTATGCTGAGATTTGGCTTACTATAAAGCGGGAGTAATAATTTGTTTTCAGAATTAACTGAAATTATATAAAGTAGTCAGACGATGTTTCTGTCTCTCCTCTCCCCACACACTGCACACCACGGAGATGGGTTACTTTAATGTTCAATTTACCAAATCAAACTAGGGATCTTTCAGCATTAAATGATTAAGTTGAGGGTTTTTTTTTCACCCATAGTGAAAGGAATAGGGCCTTAAAACCCCAGGAGAACCAAGGGGTAATAAATGCCAAAGTGTCTGTGGGCTATAGATATACAGGTACATGTTTTAACATATCATCTGTCCCAGTTTGAGCTTTAAACAGTTTGTTGCTGGCAAATAAAAGTTCAGGATGTTTGGGGATTCAAAATGCCCAAAAGCATTTAGGATTTACTTCACATTTATCTTTCCTAGGAAGCAACACATTGATGTTCTCCAGGAGCCCTGAAGCTGGTGGAAAATTGAGGTCACAGAGTAGACTGTGAAGCTAGAGGAAAGGAACTGAACGTTCACCGTTCTCACAAAAACACGTAAGTGGAAAGTCCAGCCTTCAGGCTGAAAAAAATGTTCTCAAAGCCCAGGCCATTTGAAAGGGGCTGCCTCCTCTTTTGCCCTGAAGTTTGCTTTTCCTACCTTTCTTCAGGGCATCCTCATCTGTCTTGCTTTTGTTTATCTTACCACGTGTTATTTCCTTCAATCAACCAACAGTATGTATTTAATAATTGGCTATCAGTCATCTACAGTTGTCAAGGAAAAGATTCACATGTCTATTGAAGAACACTATCTATGGAAATTCATACATTTTTATAGAAAATATGTCCAATCACTTTTTGGAAAAAAAAATGAGTTTGAGTTCTTATAACTATCAATTGAAAAGACATTTTTTTGAATCACATTGGCTAACAGAAAATACATAATTTCTAATGGAGAAAATTTTGTATTGCAAGTTACCATGCAGGGAAACAAGAAACAAGACATAAGAGTGTTTTCCTTATGGGGATTGCATCTCTGAAGCCCAGTCCCCTTTAAGTCAATTATGGCCTGTATGTAGTAAACAGTGACATCCTTCAGTGCACCTTGATATAACCTATTTTTTGTCATAAATCAGATGCTGTTTTAATGTTGCTTATTATTCTATTTTTATAACTCTAAACAAAGATGATTATTTCCCTTTATAGGTTGATAGTTCAATGAACATATGTTTTATTTGAACTTATTCCCTGTAGCTATTTCTTGATTATCACCTTTTTAAAAAAATCATAAACCATGAAGAAAATATTAATTAGCTCATTTTTACCACAATAAATTCTCTGATCATATTCATAAAACTGTTGGGTAAAATCAAACTACCAGGATTACCAGTGGTTTATTTTATTTGAGGTTTAATAGCATGGCCCCTGGAACCTCATATAATTTTCTGGAATCTTGGGGACAAAAACTCCAAGGGATAATCAAATATAGCTCCAAGTACTATACTAATTTTCATCTACTCCTTAATAGAGTACAAACTCACAGTTGTTTGAAATAGCATAACAGCGGGGTATTTTGCTAATTATAATCAAGTAATGATCTTCAGCTCAGGGAGTCAACGAAGGGATATTCAGACCACATTGCACATTGTAGGACTCTTCTAGATCTTTCCTTCTGCTACTCCAGCCTTTTTGGGTGCATCTCCACATAGGATGCTGCCTACAGCCCCCAATCAAGCAATCTCACAGAAGAAACTGTTCATCCCTTTCTTTCTTTAAAACATACATTTTTTTCTTAGTAATATGGCCAAAAAGTCAAGTAGCCAGAAAATGTAATGCTTTAAAACCACTTCAAAATGCCTAGAAAACTACAACTACCATTACTTCAAAACAGCTTTACTTGGAAATTCTCATATTTTATTACAGATGCTTCTTTTGCTTCATTTTGAACCTGGCCATTTCTGTTTTTTAATCTTAAGTTCCAAAATTGTAATTTTAAAAAATGCAATCAAGAGTCTTAAAATGATTTTGAAGCAAATAGTTTTAGTTATGGAATGTTTCTTCTGACCCCAGTTACTCAGGATTTTTTATTTTTTATTTTTTATTTTTTTCTTTCTGTCAATCAGACAATATATTTGTTCTGGGCAAATTCAATTCTGTGATGCCTTACATGATACTTAATTTCATCATCATTTTTGAATGGATGGAAATGTGTGTGACAAACCTAGTGTTGACTAATGAGCCTAAGACATTGATGTTAACCATTGCCTAGATATACAGTCTGATAATTTGAGTTTCTGACTGTGATTCCAAATTAAGCCCTGTATATTTTTAAGTGTAGGCCATAAAAGACAAAAATCACAAGAAACAAAATCTGTAAATGCATCAGGATCACTGACCTACCTACTATCCACATTGTGTTAGAGGAGACCACTGCCACATGCTAATGATGGAAATGAAAACACATGACTTTGTCAAGCACACACCGTTCAGCAGGAGGCAGTAGAGCATGACCTTTAAGAGCTGGGATTTGGAAACAGAGCTTGGTTTAAATCCCAATTCTCCCTCTTGCTAACCAGCTAAACTTTGGGGAATTACTTACCAACTGAGTCACTGCTCATCTATAAAATGAAAATAATAAAAGTGCCCATCCCCAAAAGCTGTGATGAGGATTAAGTGGGATATGTAAAATATTTCAATTGGAAGCTTGCAAATAGCAAGTCCTCAGTAAATACTCATTCTCTTTTAGCCTGAAAATAGGCCACACATATGTCGCCTTCTTCAGACTTCAAAACTAGAGACATCTTCCCATACCATGAGCATTCACTCAGCCAAACAACATTGTTAAAAACCCCCTATTTGCTAACGCTATGAGAGAGGTGCAAAAGTTATTTAGCCACAGATCTTGCTCTCCAGCTGTTTACTCTCTAATAAGAGGTATGACATGAACATACACTGCTGAAATCCAAAACAAATGGTAGTAAATGCCATGAGCTAACATGCTCTAGGACAGTGGTATTAAAGTGCAGTTCCTGGACTTACAGCATCAACACTACCTGGAAACTTCTTAGAAATGTAAATTACCAGGTCCCACCCTATTCCTACTGAATCAGAAACTCTGGGGTTGGATGCTGCACTGTGTTGTAACAAGCCTTCCAAGTGATTCTAATGCACAGTAAAGACTGAGAACTACTGCAGTAAGAGAGAACACTTCCAGCTGAGGGGGTCAAGAATGATGTGGAGGGGGTGGCATTTGACTCAACCCTAGAAATAGGTGTGATTTGGACATGCAGATATGTGGGAGGGAACATGGGTGAAGCAAACAATTTATATTAGGAATACCAAGGGATCCACTTTGGCTTAAACATTGATTATATAAAGTGAAGTAGTATGTTGAGGTTAAATCGTAGATCTGGTTGTTACACTAAGGAGGTTCACCTTGGACCTCTTTTGTCTTAGTCTTCTACAGCTGTGGTCCCCAACCCCTGGGCTGCAGACTGGTATCCATCTGTGGCCTGTTAGGAATCGGGCCGCACAGCAGGAGGTGAGTGGTGGGAGAGGGAGTGAGAGAAGCTTCATCTGTATTTACAGCTGCTCCCCATCACCACCTGAGCTCCACCTCCTGTCAGATCAGCCCCGGCATTAGATTCTCATAGGAGCTCGAACCCTACTGTAAACTTCGCATGCAAGAACTCTAGGTTGTGCTCCTTATGAGAATCTAGTGCCAGATGACTTGAGGTAGAGCTGAGGTGGTGATGCTAGCGCTGGGGAGAGGCTACAATACAAATTATCGTTAGCAGAGAGGTTTCACTGCTCAGAGACTATAATAAACCAGTTGCTTACAGACTCATATCAAAACCCTAGCAGTGAGTGGCAAGTGACAATTAAGTTGCATATGGTGGCAGGCTTATAGTATACATTACAATGTAACAATAATAGAAATAAAGTGTACAATAAATGTAATGCACTTGAATCATCCCAAAACCACCACCCACGTCCGCCCCACCCCCCTGCCATTCGTGGATGAATTGTTTTTCATGAAACCAGTCCTTGCTGCCAAAAAGGTTGGGGATCGGATCGCTGTTCTACAGAGAAGGGAAGGCTTTTAGACAAGGGAGGCATATGATCAGATTCATTTAGCAACAATGTGTAGAATGCAATTTATATTATGGTAGTATGTAATGTGTAGATTACAATATGTAGATTACAACAATGTATAGAGAAATGTTAAAGACTGTTTGAATATTATTGCAATAATTTGAATTTTACAAGGACTTGAATTCAAGTACATCTCTGTGCCGGCTCTCTGGGTACCTGGAGTCTTATGTCCAAATTATTTCAAAAGAGTTCACACTCTGTAATAAAAATATTGGGCACTTGCTATGAGTCAGGCAAATGCTTTACATGCTTCATCTCATTTAATCCTCACAGCCATTCAGTATCACCAGGGAGAACATTCTATCTTCTTTATTATATGTGAGGAAATTGAAGGTGTGGTAAGGTTATGCACACTGGGCAAGGGCACAGCTAGTATATGTGCAATCTGAATTTGAATCCAGGTGGTCTGAATCTAGAAGCCTTACAATTAATATGCTGTGCTAAATGTAGCCACACCTAATAGTAAAATTTAATCTTTTTAAATGTAAATATAAATGGACTTGTCTGAAGAGAGAAAGTATTAACAGGAGTATGTGATGCCAGAGTCTAAGAATAGACCCAGAAATTCATGGTGAAGGGGTTAAGAGCATGAGCTTAGGGAACAGGAGGCAGACCTGGGTTTCATTTCCAACCAGTTCTTATTAATAACTTCGTAATTATGCACAAGGTCCTTAAGACCTCTTGGAGCCACAATTTCTTCATCTGAAAAAAGGTTATTGTTATGAGGCATTTTATGTAAAATGTATAACACAGACTATAACACATAGTAAGTGCTTAATAAATATTAATCAGTACAGGGAAAGATATTCTCATTTTACCCATAACTATCTCTGAAAGTTTATAAACAGACAGCCTAGGGAAAAACAAGTGCTGCCTGGATTTCGGTGCTTAAGTGTAAACCTATCTAAACAAAATCAAACAAACTGGAAGCAGTGTCTCACAATGAGGAAAAGACTAGAGGTTTGAAGTCTTAGCCTACCTGCTGTTAACTAACTCTGGAACCTTACTTAATATGGGACTTTATAGTTACAATGCAGTTTAAGAAACCTCTTACTGAACGCTCTGTTCCGGACTCATGCTGTGTCCTAGGAAGAATTAGACATACCCCCCAACTTCACTAGACCAAGATTTTTTCACTGATAAAATGGGTGGGTGGAAGATGAGAAAGGTTCTAATAAGCTCATTTAAATTATTTTGATTTTAAAATTGAAACTATTTTAATTTTATTTAATTATTTTGCCAAACGCCTTTACTAATGTATTAATGCAATAAATCAAAATAAAAAGAATTTTGCCCAATTAGCCTTTATTTTCATTTGTTTCACTCAAATTTAGATCAGAATTATAGGAGGGGCTGTTTGGCTTACCTAGTCCTGAGGTTTCCATTAGTGGCTCACAGCCCAGTCTATATCATTTTGTATCAACATCATCTCATGAAC
Organism: Eulemur rufifrons; assembly: GCF_041146395.1. Taxonomy (NCBI): domain Eukaryota; kingdom Metazoa; phylum Chordata; class Mammalia; order Primates; family Lemuridae; genus Eulemur; species Eulemur rufifrons. The sequence continues at coordinate 68,090,146 of NC_090985.1, forward strand.
TATAAACAAACGTCAGCCTTTGTTCTAATGTTGACATTTTAGGAGCTAGATAGGGCTGTATGAGAATCAGCTTAAGCAAATGTTTTATTTTCTTATCATTTTAATGGGTTCTTTTTTCTTATTTTCTATTTTAAAAAAATGACTATTTTGAGCTCATATATCTTTGTGGATATTTTCATGTTCCCTTTTCCTCTTCTTTTTAGATTTTAGTACTAAGACAAGCAGTTAAGCAAACAGAAAACTAAATGTCTGGCTATGGAGGCAGTGAACAGTGAGGTCGGAAGTACAGCCAGCTGGGTCAACAATGTTGTGACCAATAGCTCAGGTTTTAGAATCAGAGTTGGACAGACCTTGGTTTCAAATTCCTCTTTGCCGCTTACTGACTGTGACTTTGGAAAAGTTACTCATCTGTTCTGAGCCTCAGTTTCCTTGTATATTAAATGGAGACAATAGTATTACTGTGAAGAATAAATGAGAGGCTCTATATACATACAATTCTCAGTACTTCTTTGTAGTGCAGTAAGCATGCAGTAGTTATTATGAATTCCAGAGAAGTCTAAAGTTGTCTTTTATTGTTTTTAACTTCTTGCCTATAGTACCCAGTAAAGTGATCAATAAGGACTTATTCAATAAGTCAAACTTCAATGTAAATTATAATATAGGGCTGCCATGGCAAGGAGGTGACCTAATAAATTCCACATCCAATTTAATACTTTAAAACAAAACCTGTAGTTCCCTCTCAGCCTTGGTCAATAGTGTCATATAAAGGACAGGGAAAAAATGCGGCTGATTAATAGGAAAGGTGCAGATTCCCTGTTGATAAGAGACAAGCTTGAGTTTTTCAATGGTGGTGAAGCATCAACACATCCCACCCCTCTGCTACACCACCCCGTACCCTGAGTCACATTTAGATTCAAAGCCCCATTGTACTCTAAATATGCAACTCATATGATAAGTGCATGGGTTACTTTAAAAGAAACTTCCAATTCTCTCCAGGAGAACCATAGAGATGTCGTATCTTCATCATTCCTTATAGCTGAGTAATATTCCATGGTATACATATACCACAGCTTACTAATCCAATCATGTATTGATGGGCATTTGGGTTGCTTCCACATCTTTGCTATTGTGAATTGTGCTGCTATAAACATTCGGGTACATGTGTCTTTGTTAAAGAATGACCTTTTTTCCTTTGGGTATATGCCCAGTAATGGGATTGCTGGGTCAAATGGCAGAGAATTGGAACCCATTATATTAAGTGGAGAGAATTGGAACCCATTATATTAAGTGAAGTATCCCAAGAATGGAAAAACAAGCATCACATGTACTCACCAGAAAATTGGTTCCCCTGATCATCACCTAAATACACATCTGGGAACAACACCAATTGGATGTCAGACTGAGGTGGGGGGGCGGGGGAGGGGATGGGGGTATGCCTACACAATGAGTGCATTGTGCACCGTTTGGGGAGTGGTAACACTTGAAGGTGTTGACTCGGGAAGGGGGGGGTGGGGAAGGGAGGGATATATACCTACATGATGGGTGCAATGCACACGCCCTGGGGAACAGACACGTCTGGAGCTCTGGCTTGGGGGGAAAGGCGGAATAGGAGCAACGTATGTAACCTGAAATTTTGTATCCCCCATAACAAGATGAAATAAAAAAAAAAAAAAAGAAACTTCCAAATTGTTTTCCAAAGTGACAGTAAAATATTGCATTCCCATGAGGAACGTATGAAAGTCCCATTATCTCCATATTATTGCAAACACTTAGAATAATCAGATTTTTAATATTAGCCATTCTAATAAGTGTGTTATAATCTTTCATTGTGATTATAATTTGCATTTCCCAATAACTACTAATGTTAAGCACCATTTTATGTATTTGTCAGTCATCTGCATATTGTTTTTGGTGAAGACTTTCGCACATTTTTAAAAATCAGGTTGTTTATTGTCTTATATCATTGAGTAGTAAGAGTTCGTTACGTATTCTAGATGCTAGTTCTTTATTTGGTAAATAATTATCAAATGGTTTTTCAATGTGTCCCTTGCTTTTTTTTTTTTTTTTTTTTTTGAGACAGAGTTTCGCTTTGTTGCCCGGGCTAGAGTGAGTGCCATGGCGTCAGCCTAGCTCACAGCAACCTCAAACTCCTGAGCTTAAGCGATCCTACCGCCTCAGTCTCCCGAGTACCTGGGACTACAGGCATGTGCCACCATGCCCGGCTAAATTTTTCTATATATATTTTAGTTGGCCAGATAATTTCTTTCTATTTTTTTTTTTTTTTTTTTAGTAGAGACGGGGGTCTCGCTTTTGCTCAGGCTGGTCTCGAACTCCTGACCTTGAGTGATCCACCCACCTTGGCCTCCCAGAGTGCTAGGATTACAAGTATGAGCCACTGCGTCTGGCCTTTTTTTTTTTTTTTTTTTTAATATTTTTTTACAAAGCAAAACTGTGATGGAGTCCAGTATGTCTGCTTTTTCTTTTGTGATTCATATTTTTGTGTCTGAGCCAATAAATCTTTATAATTAGCTGAAAAGATCAATATTTAGACAAATGAGTGGCTCCACTTTGCCCTCAAGGAACTGAAGTGCCATGTAATTTTTCATACATGTCTTTGGTATAAAGCACAATAAAACTCTTTGTGTTTTTCCCCAAACAAAAGGAGAACAGTTCCACGGCATCCTATTACCAGCTGAAATTTGGCTGCTGATATTATATTCTGGCTTGCCTCAGAAACAGGTATTCTAAATCGTAGCTACCTTAAGATGAACAAGGGATGAAGTTTGGGCCATGCAGGCTTATCTCCAGGGTCTTTGTCATGTATAAAGATGCCTGGATCCCTCAGGAAATGTTCCTCCTATTAAGCAACATGAAAGTTTTCCTTGCTGGCATTATCAGTTCAGATGGTGTGAGAAAGGATTGGCAGTACTTTTTAACTAGAAACTTCCTTGCTTTTCATCAGCTTGGTCACATCTGCAGAGAGTTTTTATTTCTGTTCTTAAGAGGGCTCCCAAGTAGTGGGCTGTGATGTACACTGCTTCAATGAGTCAAATTACTGAATAAGTCAAGCAGGATGCACAGCCAGATGGATGGCACCTGGCCAGACGGAATTAGTGACGAAATACCCCTTCTCGGGGTGTCAGTTGATATACGCCTGTCTTATCCTTTGGGGGTAATGCATGCTTCTTGAGAAACTTAACCTTCTTTCTGTAATGGGCATGACCTAGAAAATCTTCCAAATTTATCCCTTTTAAAGAAAAACTGAATGATGAAATTATATAATCACACTGCAAAAATTACCTAGTGGGAGAGCATGGTGTGGTGGTTGAACAAGAAGCCTCTAAAGTCAGATGGCCCAAGTTTCAATTCTAGTCTACCTCTTACCAGCTGTGTGACCTAACGTTAGGCTTTCCTCTCCTGGTCTACAAAGTGATAAGGAGGGAATCTATTCTACAAGATTGTTGTGAGAATTAAATTAAATACTGTACTAACTTAGCACCACACCCAGCACCTACGTACCCATTAGCCATTAGCAATTGTTGCTATTACTATCATTATTACTACCATATATACAAAAGGTGTCCTAAGTACAGAGCCCTTATTTTCCCAGGTTTCAGTGACTGTCCTCCACCTCCAAAGGCTGGTTCTCTCTCATGATTTTATGTAAACAGGTAGAAGAAATAATGTCAAACTTCCTCGCCTGCAGATTTCGGGTTATGTACACTTCTGCTTTCCCTGCGTCAGCCTTGAGACTGTCCCCTCTGCTGTGGCTGAGCTTTTCCCAAAATGAGCCCTTAACATCTCTGCCACCTTCATCTTTCAGTCCTCATCTCCACTTGTTCCCAAGACTGTTCCTCTCTCCTGATGCTCCTTCTAGGCCAATGACCTCGAACTGTCCCTTAAAGAACCACTCTTCTTTTTGCCCCAAGTAGAAGAATCATCAACACTCTTCGAAACAACCTGAGTTTTGTGGCTTATAGCTTCTGGTAACCCAGAAGTTAATCTTGGTCTTTCAGGCTTCAGTCTCCCTTGTGGATAAACTTCAAACACAGCAGCCAGAGTGTGGCCCGGGAACTGTTTGTGTGATAGCACCCTCAGCCATGATGAGTTGGTCATTTAGTTGTTTGCCCTCAGGTATGATCCCTTCCATCCCCTCCCCTACTCTGACCCCTGCATTTCATATTACCTGGGTTCCCTTACGAACTTGTTTTCTGTGAAGCTGGGCAGTAGGAGGCACTGACAAAGGTGAGTGTGGGAGGAGTTGAGAAGCCAGGATGACTTTTCCCCTCTTTGCTTCATCAGCATCTTCTGGAGAGACCAAGTCTTCTCAGTGGTCCAGCTCCCACCAGGCAGTTCTACCTTCTAGGACCCAGTTCCTTCCGGCTTGCTCCATGGTGATTCTACCTCTGGCCAGGTAACCCCAGCTGCAGGGCTGGGCTGAATCCACATGCCCCCTGGGCCCTCCCGCCAGGGAAAGCACGTTGCAATGTGTGGGTCACCACACTTTCCTCTGTTTGCTGTTTAGCTCTTCTAACAGCTCTGTAACTAATTCCTCATATCACATTGCTTTCATTGAGCCACCTGTTCTTGACCTTCACTGATGCACATCTCCGTCCCCTTCTTTACTGATACTAACTCTGAATGCTCTTGGAAGACGGTAGCCTTTGACTCCCTTCTACCTCTAGCAAAATCCCTGCCCTCCTAGAATGCACGCATTCCCCAGGTGGAAAAGACTTCAGATCCCTCTGTATTCAAAAAGAGTATTAATTCCAGCATCTGAGGGACTATCAGTCCCCAAGTTATCCTCATTTCTCCAAGAGAGTCCAGATTCCCTTGTGCAAATGAAATGAAGGTCAGATGTGGGAAAACAGGCAGACCTCAAGCTGACCCTGGCGATAATCATAGCAAAGTTACTGCATCATACAATTTAAAAAATTTGTAGCAGTTGGGAGCTGGACTCACTACCAAACCTCAAGACTATTTCCCCAAAATGGATTCCCAGTGTTACTTCTGGGAAAGGTTACTGTATTGCTGGGAGGTCTGAATTTTAAAGTAAAATGTGGCATTTTAAACATCAATTCTCCATCTACCTTGATCCTGGAAACCTTGACTAACAATTCAGAGAAGCAAGAGATGCCCTTAATTGGCTTATCTGTTGTTTAACCCTGACTAAAACACAATCACTGGCATAGGGAGGTCCCAACGCTGTGGAGCCCACATCACCTCCGCTTGACAGCTGCTCCCATCTGCAGCAGAACTCCAGTTTTAAAATGAGAGATGCATTTCTTTTTGAATTTAATATTAAATTTGTGTCCTAGGCTCTTCAGAATACTGTCATTTCTATATCTATTTTATTCCTATAAATGTTTTTAAAAACACTTGTTAATAAAAATGTTTATTTGATTGTAGTTGCTGACCTTCAGGTAGTAATAAGAACTGTCTCTTAGGTTTCCCGTTTTATTACAGGGCAGCACACTTGACTTTTTCTTTTTGAAGGTCATGAAATGAATCACCGTATAGGCCTTTGTCTGTCCTCAATGACAAAGGTAAATGTTGCTTTGATTTAGCAGTAAAATGAAATTCTTTCAACAATGTGCAGTGATTTCCATTTCTAATGTATCTTTACTCAAAAGAGCTAATTTAGAAATCTCATGTTCATAAGGAAAACTTTTTTTATATCTTTTAATACTTATGTCTAGATAGCATTCTCTAGAAATTCCACATTTTGTGTGACATTGATATCTTTGTAGAGGAAATAGTGGAGTTTTAAAATATTCTACAGAGTAGTTCTAAAACTTTAGAGCAACTTCTGTAGACATAGGTAAGGAAAAGAGAAACAAGAGATATCAAAGATTAGAAGGACAAAAAGGGAAAATATAAGGAGAGGGAGCTCTGCATAAAAAATAAAATTGAAAGGAATAGAAACATTATATCTCACAAATTCTGATTTACATAGAAAACGCTTCACTTATGGATGGGATTAGTCACACTGAGGCGAGAACACTGTTAACATTGATATTCTTTTATTTCCAGTCATAGATATAATAAACTAAAGGAGAGAAATTGAAAAGGAGCTCAGTAAATGTTGGGAAATTAGCAAATTGATGGGAAAACAAAATAAATAAAAGGAAAAGACACATGGTCTTACTGAGTTGTGTTTTATAATTCATTGACTATTTCTAGTAATAAAAGAATGTGATAAATTTTCAGCTTCCTGAGTAGCAGAGTAGATAGTGCAACACAGCTGCAGTTTTGTTTTACCAATGTAAGTAGTAAAGAGACAACATAAAGATGGAATAGCTTTAAATACGTATGTTAGTGTTTATTCACAGAGAAAAATATCTGAAAGAAAATACTCAAAAGGTTAAAGCAGCTTATTTTTGAGTAGTGAAGACGTGGGTAATGATTGATAGGTAGATAGATACATACATATATAGATGATATATAGAAGATAGATATATGTAGATATATCTGCATTTTCCAATTTTTCTAGATTCTCCTTGTGATTCTTTCATAATAGAAAAGACAGTTTTCAGTATTCTATGCATTTTATCTTTCATCAGAGGTGTTATTTTAAAAATGTGCCTATCATCTCTCTGAAGTCTATTTAAACATGGTAAGAGATAGAGAAAAATAGCTTGAGCTATGAATGGTCCACACATATTACACAAAATGCAACCTAGATCTTATGGGAATTTTTTATTTGTGCTTAAGTAGATGTATGTATTTGAACATAAGACAGGCCATTTTCTACATTATGGATGAAGACATATTCTATGCAAGTCAGAAATAGACACCACTTTCAACATAGCCTGCTTGAAGTTACTGTTTCAGTTGCAAAGCTGCTCTGTGACCAACATCTGTTAGTCCCTCAGGAAGCAACCTAAATTAGATAGGTGGCTGCAAGAAAGTGACTGTGCGTGTGTATGTGTGCATGTGCATGTGTGTGTAGCTCTAGAAAGTCAGATATCTTCAAATAGTAATTTAAGGTAACTTGGGATACTGTCTTATTTTAGTAAGTTTTTCTGATTATAAAAATAATACATGGTAAACATAGTAAAGTTGAAAAATACAACCATATACAAAGAAAAAAATTACTTAATCTTGAATAAATTACACAGTGAAGTGATCTTTAAAAGCCAGGGGAAAAAAGATAGGAAAAACAAAGATAAATCCAGAAAGATAAATATTTGCTTTTAGTCTGCATTTACCTGTGCATCATTGAGGGAATCTGTGAAAACTCCAAGAAATTCTAAAAAAGACAGAACTTATACTTGCCAACACATCAGCAGTTTATTTTTAGGAACAAGAAACTTTGAATCTTAAAAATTATCTTTCATTCTATATGCCATTTTTAACTTTTTTGAAACCAAGATCATTGAGATATATTGCACATATTGTGAAATTGACATTTTTAGGTGTACAGTTTTATAAATTCTAACAAATGCATACAAATGTGTTTACAACACCCATAAACAAGAGGTAGAACATTTCTAGCCCTCCAAAAGTTTCGTTGCCCCACTGCCAGTGCCCGGCAACTACCAATCTGCTCTCTATCTCGACAGTTTTGCCTTTTCCAGAAGGACATCTACATGGAACCATACAGTATGTATCCATTTGAGAATCTGTCCATTTCATGTCTCATTCTCTTCATGCATTTGAGACACATCAATGTTGTTGCATGCTTCAGTACTTCATTTCTTTTATTGCTGAACAGTATCCCACTGAATAGATTTACTACAGTTGGCTTATTCATTACCCAGTTGATGGACATTTCAGTTGTTTTTAGATTTTGGTGATTATGAATAAAGCCAGTCTAAACAATTACATTCAAGTCTTTGCATAGACGTGGGTTTTCATTTCTTTGGAGTAAATTTCTAGTAGTGAGATTTTGAAGTCCCACGGTAAGTGTATGTATAACTTTAAAAGAAAGCGCCAATCTGTTTTCCAAACTGGCAGTAAAAATCTGCATTTGCATTGACAATGTATGATAGTTCCACTTACTCCACATTATTCTAAGCATTTAGGATTATCAGATTTTTTTTTTAATTTTAGCCATTTTGATAGATAGGTTGTTTTTTTAATATATTTTTTTATTTTAGCATATTATGGGGGTACAAATGTTTAGGTTGTATATATTGCCCTTGCCCTACCTGAGTCATAGCTTCAAGTGTGTCCGTCCCCTAGATGGTTGCACACCACACCCATCCCCTCCTCCCTCCCTCTCACCTGCCCGACACCCAGTGAATGTTACTACCAAATGTACACGTAAGTGTTAGGTTGTAGTTTTAATTTACATTTCCCTAATAACTAATGACAGTAAGTGTCATTTCATGATTTCCTTTTTTTTTTTTTTTTTTTTTTTGGCCATCTGTATATCTTCTTTGGTGAGGTGTAGGTTCATATCTTTTGCCCGTTTTCAAAATCAGCTTATTTTCTTACTATTGAGTTGTGAGAGTTATTTATATAGTCTGGATACTAGTCCTTTATCAGGTAGGTGTTTAACAAATGTTTTCTTCCAATGGGTGGCTTGTTTTTCATTTTCTTAAAATGTTTTACAAAGAGCAAAAAATGTGATGGTGATGAAGTAAAATTTATCAATTTTTTTCTTTATAATCCATGCTTTTTGTGTCCTACATAATAAATAAATCCTGGCCTAATCCAAAGTCTGAAAGATTTTCTTCTCTGTGTTTTATAAAAGCTTTATAGTTTTAGGTTTTTCATTTTTTCTATGATCCATTTTGGGTACATTTTTGTATATCTTGTGAAATAGGATCTAAGTTATTTTTTCTTTTTTGCCCACATAGATGTCCAATTATACTAGCATCATTTGTTGGTAAGATAACTTTTCTACATCAAACTGCCTTGATTCCTTTGTTGCAAACCAATTGTATAGATTTATTTCTCAACTTTCTATTCTTTTTCATTTATCTACATGTTTGTTCTTTCACCAACACCTCACCTTTCTGATTATTGTAGCTTTATAGTGAGCCTTGAAGTCAGATAGTTTACATGCTCCAACTTTGTTTTTCTTTTTCAAAGTTGTTTTGGCTATTCTAATTCCTTTGCTTTTCTATATACATACTAGTATTGATTTGTAAATTTCTACAAAGAGCCTGAATATATAGATCAATTTGTGAAGAACTGACATCTTAACAATATTGAGTATTCCAAACTCAGTATTCCTAACCATGATCATAGTAAATCTCTCCATTTGTTTAGATCTTCTTTGATTTTCTGCTTAGAGTTTTGAAGTTTTCAGCACTCAAATCTTGTACATATTTTGTTATATTTACATCAAAATATTTTATGTTTTTGATACTGTTGTAAATGGTAGTATTGTAAAATAATTTTAAATTTTTATTGCTGGTATATAGTAATACAGTTAATTTTATATGCTAAAGTCTGCTGAACTTACTTGTTACTTCTAGTAGTTTTTTGTACACTTCTGAGATTTTTCTACTTAGACAATCTTAACATCTGTGAATAAAGACAGTTTCAGTTCTTTTCCATCTGCAAATATTCTATTTCTTTTTCTTGCCTTATTGCCCTGGATAGAAGTACACTGTTAAATAAGAGAGGTGAAAGCAGACATCTTTGCATTGTTCCCAATCTTAAGAATGCATTTAGTCTTTCACTATTGAGTATGATGTTAGCTGTAGGATTTTTCTAGATGCCTTTTATCAAATAGAGGATGTTCTCTTCTACTTTTAGTTTTCTGAGAGTTATTTTTTAATTCATAATGTGGAATTTGTCAAAAGATATCCCTGCATCCATTATGAGGATGTTCTCTTCTATTTTTAGTTTTCTGAGAGGTTTTCACTTTTTTAATTCATGGATGTGGAATTCATCAAAAGATTTCCCTGTATCTATTAAGACTGGTCATATAATTTTTTTCTTTGTTTGCTGATATGGTAAATTACACGATAGATTTTCAAATGTCAAATCAACCTTACATTCCCAGAATAACACTTATTTTTTCATGAAGCATATCTTTTTAATGTACTGCTGGTTTCAGTTGGCTAGTATTTTGTTAAGGATTTTTGTGTCTTTGTTCATGGTGGATATTAGTTTGTAGTTTTCTTACAATGTCTTTATCTGGTTTTTCCATAAAGGTAATTCTGGTCCCATAAAAATGAACTGGGAAGTGTTTCCTACTATATTTTCTGGAAATAGAATAGAAGAATATGTGTAGAATAATTATTGCTTCTTTAAATGTTTGGTAGAATTTTTTGGTGAAGTAATCGGGGCCAGCAGTTTTCTTGAATAGAAATAGGACACTCGGATTCTCTATTTCTTATTTAGTGATTTTGGTAGTTTGTGTCTTTCAAGGAATTTGTCAATTTCATGTAAGATGTTGAATTTATTGTCATAAAATTGTTCATATATTCCCTTATTAACTTTCTAATATCAGCAAGATCTGTAGTGATGACCCATCTTTCATTTCTAATATTGGTCATTTAAACCTGCTTTCCTTTTTTTCTGATCAATATGTCTAGAGAAGTGGTTCTAAACAGGCGACAATATTGCCTTCCAAAAGGAACATTTGGCAACGTCTGGGACGTGTTTAATCATCACAATTTGGGTGGAGATGCTACAGACATCTGGTGGGTACAGGCCAGAAATGCTGCTAAATATCCTGTGTAGAACAGCCACTTACAACTAAAATAGTATCCAGGCAAAAATTCATTTGTGCCAAGATTTAGAAACTCTAGCCTAAATATTTATTAATTTTCTCACAACCAGCTTTTGATTTCAGTGATTTTCTTTTTATCATTTTTCCTTTTTGCAATTTCATTGATTTTTGCTATTATCTTTGTTACTTACTTCTGCTCTTTGAGGGGGTTATTTGCTCTTCTTTTTCTACTTTTTCTTCTTCTTCTTGTTTTTTTTTTTTTTTTTTTTAGAAACAGGATTTCACTATGTTGCCCAGGCTGGTCTCGAACTCCTGGCCGCATGCTATCCTCCTGCCTCAGCATCCCAAAGCGCTGGGATTATAGGCATGAACCACCACTCTCAGCTTTCTTTTCCTACTTCTTAACATGGAAGCTTAAATAATAGAATTGAGACTTTTCTTCATTTCTAACAGAAGCAGAAGCATTGAAAGCTATCGATTTTCCTCTAAGCACCACTTTAGGATGGTCTCTCTCAAATTTTGATATGTTTAAATAAAATGAATATACATATTCATTCTCATTTGACCCAAAATACTTTTAAATTTTCCTTGTCACTTCCACTTTGACCAGGGCTTATTTAGAAGTATATTGTTTAATTTCCAAATATTTGGGAATGATCCATATACATTTGTTATTGATTTTTAATTTAATTCCAATATGGTCAGAGAACACGCTTGTTTGATTTCAATTCTTTTAAATTTGTTGAGGTTTTTTTCATGGTCCAGGAGTCCAGGATATAGTCTTTTCTGGTGAATGTGCTATTTGTACATGAAAAGAACATCCATTCTGTTGCTGTTGGATTAAATGTTCTATAAATGTCAACTGGGTAAAGTTGGTTGTTTGGGTCTTCCTTTTCATTACTGATATTTTGTCTATTTGTTCTATTGAATATTGAAAGAAAAGTGTTGAAATCTTCAATAATTGCATTTCTGTTTATTTCTCCTTTCAGTCTATCAGTTTTTACTTCATGTATTTTAAAACATTCTTGTAAATGCATAGACATTTAAAATTTTATGCATTTTTTGTGAATTAATCATTTTATCATTAAGCACTACCCCCTCTCTCTGTGGAAATATTCCTTTTTCTGAAATCTAATTTATTTGACATCAACATAGTCTCTCTTGCTTTGTTTTGCTTAGTTTTGTATGGTATATCTTTTTTAATTCTTTTACTTTTAGTCTATTTATGCCTTTGTATCTGAAATGAATTTGTTGAAGTGAATCCTGCCTGCTGCCTTCCTCAAATCTAGCACTCTCTGTCTTTTAATTCGGGTGCTTAAGACCATATGATGTAATCATTGACATGATTAGATGTAAATCTACCACTTTACTAGCTGTTTTCTATTTTTCATCTGTTCTTTGCTCCTTTTCTCCTCTTTTTCTCCCTACTATTGGATTTTTTTAAATGATTCCAGTTATCTTTACTATTGACTTTTTTATACATCTATTTCTAATGGCTTTGTGGTTACCCTAGGCAATATACACCTCTAGCTTATCACAATCTACCTTCAAATAATATTACACCACTTCAAGTATAGTGTACGAACTTTACATCTGTACCCTTCCGATTCCTTTCTCCCATCTTTGTGTGATTGCTGTCATACATTTCAATTTTAAATGTGTTATAGATACCATAATGTCTTACCATTTTTCTTTAGACAATCACTTGCCTTTGTCAGAAAATAAAAATATCTTTTGCATTTACCTTAATTTTTCACAATATCTGGAACTATCCATTTCTTTTTGTAGATAACATTTCTCACTGGTATCTGCCCGAAAGACTTTCTTTAAAATGTACTCTAGCATGGGTCTGATGATACTTTTTGTTAGTGATTCTTGTCACTTCTTGAATCTGTGGTTTAATGTCTTTATTTTGGGGAAAAAAACTAGACTATTATGTCTTCTTTTTTTAATTTCCGAATGTTATGGGGATACTAGACCATTATTTCTTTAATTATTTCTTCTGTTCTGTCTTCTCTCTTGTTCATCTTGGATTATAATTATACATATTTTAGACCAGTCTATGATATGGTTTAGAAAAGACAAGATAGAGGTAAATAGTATATGTGCCCATAAATGGACACAGCTCTTTTCAGGCAGTTAGTAAGAGGGATTATGCCAATCTGGAATTTAGTTGAGTTTGAGATTTGCTGCTGCTATGATTACCTTCAGCGTTTCATAAGCATCAAATTGCTCTAAGGATGCCCTGAGTTTAGTCTGGGAGATGAGGTTGCTATAAGGATTTTCTCAATATTTGTGATTCATCCTCATCTTTCAATCATTTCTTTATACAGTGCCACAAGGTTGAGAGAGGGAAAGCCTCTCTTCAGTTTCTTGCTCCTCCTTCAGTGGTGGGCTGCAGTAGCTTGTCACTGCTTGCTAAGCTGGTAGAGCAGGGCCCTGTTGTCCTGGTGGAGCCTCAATCTTAGGCAAGCCCTGTGTGTCTGAGCCTGGAGGTGGTATTTTCTCAATATTCCTTTCCCTCTTCCCCATGGCAGTCAAACCCTACCTTGTATCTATGGTGGCACTTCATGAGTCAACATGTTTTCTATCCCTCCTATAGAAGCAGGAGACTTCTAATGGTATCAGTATTGGCTCAGCCCTCCTTGCCACCTCTCAGACAGGAGTAAACGAGTTTTTTCTCTATATTTTTCCCAGAAAAACTGGTTCTTTATCTGTGCTCTGGATGTGACAGTTTTCTGACCCTCCCTCATATTCTACCCTAATCTTTTCACGAACACTTGATGGAAATGGAATAGAGGATGTGAGGGTCCCGCAAACACCCCTTGTGTCTGAGGCTCCCAAGAATTCTATACTGTCGTATTAGCTTAGACTCAGTCTTTAATACTTCATTAAAATTTCAGCTAATTTCTTCTTACTTCTTATGTGGTGGCACTTTCTTCTCGCTATGCCTCCCACAGGTGACAGTCCGTGTGTTCCAGCTCTCCTTGGAGGAGTGAGGGCTGGGGTGTCTCTGCCTTCCCTGGATTTGAGGCAACTTTCATCTAGGACCTCAGCTCTCTGACAGATTAAAAAATGTTGATATTCGTAGTTTATCTGGATTTTTCTCATTGTTGGTGTGGGAGTGACATTGTTTCTACTACATCCTATGCAAAAACCTACCTTTTATTTTTATTCTATAGTCTAGTATAGGTCCTGTGAACTGAATTTGTATGTCCCCTCAAAATTCATATATTGAAACCCTAGTCCCCATGTGATGGTATTTGGAGACGGGGCCTTTGGGAAGTAATTAGGTCATGAGGGTAGAGCCTTCAGGTTGGATTAGTTTTTTTTATAAAAGAGACAGAAAAAAAAAGATTTCTCTCTCTCTCTCTCCCTCTCCCTCCCCCCCCCCTCGCCCCATCACATGAGGATACAGTGAGAAGGCAGCTGTCTACAAGCTAGGATGCCAGTCTTCACTAGATGCCAGATCTGCTGGCACCTTGATCTTGGACTTCCCAGCCTTCAAAATGGTGAGAAATAAATGTGTGTTCTTTAAGCCACCCAGTCTGTGGTATTTCTGTTTTAGCAGCCTAAACTAAGACAATAGGCAAACATATCTTTTAAAAATATTATAACTAAAAATCTCAGCGTTAAAGTTAGATCTCTGGCACAGAAATTAGAAGCAAGACTTTTAGAGATTCTAATTCAATGTGTGCTTTGCCTAAGTGATAAAGCTAGACAGTGGCTGAGCTCTAGCTAGATTTCCTAGTTCTCCTCAAATGTAACCCTACTGGATCCCAATTCTGTTCTCCTTTCTTCTTGACCAATCATTTGCAATACACAAGGATCTTTTACTTTATAAAAGGTCATGACCAGATTTCCTTAGAAAGCAAACTCCCTAGTAGATGAAAAACATAATTCAATTTAATAAAACTCAAGGTATAAACAAGTGAGGAACAATATTCTAGGGTAAAGTAACGGACCTCTGTTTGGACACTAACAGAACTGACCATATTTACACTGTCTTCCTACCACCATAGGCATTCTCAGCACTGCAGACACCCACTGATAATGTAATAAATAACAAAGGAAACAGAACAGCAAGAAACTATCACTTGTCAATTAAATGTGTGGTTTCATTACTGACACAATAAAGCAGGATTGTCACAGAGGAGCCTGGCTGATTTTTTTTTATCACATAAAATGGGAACAATTAATTTGAAATATGTTCCCCTTTGGCTTACCAAGCTGCTAAAGCCTCATGGGAATTTTTAAAACACATTCCTGATAGAAGCTGGTTCATCAGCATACGGTTGCTACAGTTACGGTATCACTGCAACGGCAATCCAAATGGTGATGCTTGACAGCCTTTCATTTAGAAAGACCAGAGGAAGATTCCTTTTAAGTGCCCAGTCACCTTTAAATGTATAAACATTGGGTGGAGGAGAGGGAAATTATATAAATGGCCTGAAATTTCCTCAAGCCTCATTCGAAAGCCAAGATCTCATATGAATTAGGATGAATTACTCTTTCCCATATGGATGGCTTTTAACTGAAATTTTTCCTTTAAAATTAGGTACAATTACACTAGGTAATTATACAAGGGATGTTTTTCTTGACTTTTAAAATATTTATGATTTAAAATTATTAAGTCAATCTTTGGGTTTTTTTTTAAAAATTGATTAATATGCTTACTCTTGATTTAATAATAGAAATCATGTCGATTTTTCTTGCTAAAAAGGTAAATATCTCCTTATTTTTCATGACATTTTAGTTAATAGCAAAGAATTACCATGTGAAGAACATTGATGAAAGTGAAGGAGCTCTGTTTGATTTTTGGTTTTTATATTTTGGTTTTTTTTGTTGTTGTTGTTGTTATCTAATTAGTTCCTACCTTTTGGCATCAATCTCAAATTAGTACCCATTTCTAGCCAAATTTCTCAAGTTTCAAAATGAGCATCTGACAAAGAAAGTGGATTTTGGCACACATGAGCATTTTCTAATTGGGGATCAATCAAAACAATTCTCTCCTATATTTCTACACTGTTTCAACCAAATCAGAGGCTTAACTATGAGAGATAAAGCAAAGGAACATATTCACCACCCAGGCTGGCGTTTGGGAAGGGACTATTATAAAAAATCACTGCCAAAGGAGAAAAAAGAAGGAACAGATACAGAGAGGAAGTGACATTATTATGTTTTGCCAATGAGGAACAATGTTTTGGGACACCATATCTCTTATTTGAGAGGAAGTATAAATACATCTTCAGAAGCAATTCTAGCAATTCTACATAGGACACCACCTCTAATTCCTTCAAAGACGTAGTTCTTAAACAATTATAATCAACCAGTATGAACAACAACATATTTTTCCTGCTAAGCAGTGTGAAAAACACAGAATAAGACAATGGTATGTTTCCTAACATTCAGGAATTTCTAATCTGGTTAAGGCAGAGAACATTAAAAAGTGAAACAAAATTTTAAAACATAAGAATGTATACAATTGAATAGTAAATTTTGTAGCAAAATCTGTAAGTGTTGAAGAAAAGAACATCAGCAAGTGCTGAGAATGCTGTGAAAAGGCTTCACTAGGGAGGTTGGACTTAACCTGAGTCTTAAAAGGTAGACATTTATTCACTCATTCATTTATTCATTCAACATCCATTCACTAAGAACTTACTCTACCAAGCATTGTGTTAATTTAAAAAGACATAAGGCTGATGTATGCCCTGACTTCATGGTACACATAGTTATTCTGGGAAAAATAAATATATAAAAGGTGATATTAATACAATATTAGAACAATTATAGAAATAGAGTATTGTTGAAGTACAGAGATCAGGGAAATCTTTCTGAATGAATCAGACAATGCCTGAACGAAGTTTTAAAAAATGAATGATAATTTTCCAAGTGTATGTTTGTTGGAGCGTGGAGCTTTATCAAGCCAAAGGTGTAGGATGAACAGGTAGGACCTGAGCAGATGGAGGAGATGATGGGACAGCATTTCTAATAAAGGCAACATTATGTCTGGAGTGAGGAATGAACATGCATTTCTAGGATAAATCAGCCTGACTAAATGGAAGGTTTATATTGATAGAAATCATAAATTAGATTGGATATGTAAAATTGAATCTATGTTTTCTAAGCAGGAAAAGCCAGGAAGAGTAGTTTTCATTTTTATAACTGTTAGAGGGACACTTCTAGAGGGTTAGATTTTTTAACAGGAGTCTGACACGTTTACTTAGGGATATCAGTGTAGCAGATGAATGTAAGAATGATTTAAATCTCTACTTCTCACTGTTAATGATATGGACTAAGAAGCTATGGCTACAGTCCACATGTGATTGATTGGAAAGTGGTATCTGGGTAAGGACGTGTGTTTGCAAGAAACACGATCTCAATCCAGTTAGCTTAAGTAAAGGGAGACCCAGTGCAAGAATATAAGTTGCACACTCACAAACATCTCAGGACAAGAAAGAAAGTAGGTCAAGCCACCTGGAGGACAGACTGGAAAGCCACAAGTGGGGCTCCTCCCTCTATCGCTAACGAAGCCACCCGACTCCTGGCCCAGCCCCACTCTGCTAGGGAGATGAATATTCCCGCTTCTCTCGGTGCCCTTTAGCCCTGCCTGTCACCTCTACAGTGTAGACATGGACAAAAAGCAGTTATTCCAATCCAACATGTCCTTTTATTCATTCAACTGTCAACTTGAGAATCTCATTTCAAATTCCTGGCTTCAGTTGCCCCACCATGCTCCAGTCAGCAGAGGGCAGGATGTGGTAAGGCACATGCTACATCGCACTGCATGGTCCAGGTTTCAGGGACGGAGCCATTGCTCTAAGGTGGAACAGTAGGGCGATGATTGAGGTATCCAGAAAGAAGAGCCTGGACTTGGACAATAGCAGTGAGAATGGAACAGGAAGAGACCGTTTTTGAAAGAAGCAATTGCAATTTGAAAGAAACAATTGGTGATGAAAGAAAGAAAATATTTTGAAGTTGATGTAAAAGTTTAAATTTAAGCGATTGAGAGAATGATGGTGTTTTGTTAAGGCCAGAGAATTTAGGAGGGATATCTGATTAAGGCAGAAAGGCAAAATATCCAATTTGAAAGAAAAATAAGTTTGAGATAATGACAGGCATTCACATGCAATTAAGCAGACAACTGAAAGTATGGGAAAGAATCTGAGGTGATAAAGGGAATTGGATATTAGGCATTAAGATTAGCTATATGATGGTGAGAGTTAAAGATATTTAAAAAGTAGGAATGGAAAAGATTTTTTTTTTTTTTTCTGAAGGAGAATATAGACAGGGAAGAGATAGGAGCCAGGAACTGAGACTTTGGGAATAACCACAAAGAGGGATGATTTGGAGCCCATAAGTAAATGTCCAGCAAAGAAAAATAGAGAATGAGTAACCAGAGAAATATTTTTAAAAAGCATAGAATTACGTTGTGAAAGAAAAAAGAGTGCCAGCTTCTCTCTAGCATTTGTTTCATGCTATATTTTTCGCCCAATTGAAACTGAGAGAGGGAGCAGCTGACCAGGTAGGATTTTTCCATTTCTGGTTTTCATTTTTTCTAAGAATCCTTTTTTTCCAGTTTGAAATGTCAGATACTTTTAAATTCAATATTTCCTAGAAGATTTATCAGTTCTTTTTTTGTTTTTCTAGTGGGAAATTAACTCTATGTAAAAGGTAGGAAAAAATGGCTTTCATTTAAACCATTCTTTCCTTCAATAATCTCCGTACCTGAACTAAGACTAAATTTATGAACTTCAAGCTCAAAAGAGACCCATTTCAAAATATTAGGACTTGGTGAAAAGAGGCATGAACAATGGAAGTCGCTTTTCAATGGTAAATGCTATAATAAGAAATTGGCTACAGCTTCCTCCAAGCTGGGAAAAGAAAAGAGAACCTATAGTTAAAAGTTTGCCGCTCTTAAATTAAAAAAGAAAAAAATTAATGAGATCTTCCTGAAGTAAAATTAAAGTAGGACCAGACGAAAGACTATGTACTTCACAGATAATCTGGCTTTGGTATAATAAGGAGGTATTGGGAACATGAACCTAGCCTCTGGTTAGGCTCTTTTCTTTCAAACACTGCTACTTTTGTTACCTTTCAATGAAAAAGTAGCAAATACTACAACTGTATTAAATTTAAATAATCTTCCTCTCTATATAAGGGTCATCATTGTATTAATTGTTCTAACGGCTACTTCATACTATTGATTCATATTGAACTAAAACTCCTAAGAATTTTTCACACCAACTTCAACAAAGACTATTTGTCTCTATTCTGTATTTAATCAAGTGACTCTTGAATCTGAATTGGAAAATTTGCATTTTCTTTATGATGTTTTATCTCTTTCATTTCGGCCCACACCTTTCAAATCTTTTTTGAATTTTTATGTTGTCAAAGACATACCGGCTATTTTCATAGCTTTCTGGTTCCTACAAATGTAATTAGCGTGCCATATTTATTCCCTCATTCATTCTAAAATTGAGTTTCTGCTGAATGTCAGGTTCGTTGTTAGATGTGAGGGGTACAGAGAGAAATCAAGTAGCCTCTATGCCTAAGATCCCCACAATTTGATTGAGGAAAAGGGAGAAAAAATATTTTTACAAACAATTGTGATAAATGCAATAGCAGAGATAAGCTCAGTAGATTATGGAAGGGAAAGTTAGAGGGTGAGGGGGCATTGCTACATCAGGGTAGACTTCCTGGAGAAGTCAGTGCTTTTTCTTTTCTTCCTGTTAATCACCAGAGTATGGTTCTGATTCCAAGATCCTGCAGACAAGCGCTGGGGAACTCTCTAAATCAGTGATCCTCCAAATGTGGTCCTCAGACATCGGCATCACCAGGAGACTTGTTAGACATGCAGATTCTTAGGCCTTCCCCTGCACATACTGAATCTGAAGCTCTGGGGTAGGGTACAGAAATCTGTTTTAACATGACCTCCTGGTTATTCTGGTGTCTGCTCAAGTTTGAGTCCTGCGGCTCTAAATATCAGTCCTCTAATCAGTATCTTATGGATGGTCAGTCACTCATACGGTGGCAATGGCGAAGTGGACTCACCTGGAGATGAAGTCAAAGGCTCTGCTTAGGAATGTAATATGCTCAACCTCTCATTAGTCTGTGATTTGGGGGAAATTACTTAACCTTGTCATTCAACTTACTGGCTGATCATTTGCAACTTAGAAGATTACTGTAAAAATAAAATGAATATATGTGTTTGTAAGAACCTAGCACAGTACCTAAAGTAGGCACTTTTTGTTTGCTTGTTTTACAACAGAATAATGATTCTACCTAATTCATTCTATTACCTTTGCATAGTTCATATGAAAAAGCAAAAGAAAGATCTAAAAAATGTTCTATGAAGAAAGGCACTGTCTAGGGGATGGACACGTTTGAAGCTCTGACTCGGCGGGGTTGGGGGGCAAGGGCAATATACGTAACCTAAACTTTTGTACCTCCACAATATGCTGAAATAAGAATAAAAAAAAAAAGAAAGGCTAAAAATATAAAAATATGCAAATGTTTCCTCTGGATAAGAGGAAGAGAGAGTTATCTTCAAGCATTTAAAAAAGCAGTACTTTAATCCATCTTAAGATGGATTTTTCACTTACCAATCTAAAGAGAAATAACAGGTAAGAAGATTTGGATTCAGAACAGCCAGAACTGTGCTGACAATGGAAAGGACAAAGGCAGGAGAGGGTAGGAAGTCACTGTTATTTTCCAAGCAAATAAGAATGCTTTCATTTTAATGGGAGAAACCATCATATACCTTCCCAAGTAAGCAGCAGTATCTAATTCTGTGTGAGTATTGTCTGTGGCAGGTTATTCTGCATGGTTTCTGAAGATTCCCAAATATTCCACAGAAAGGGTCACACCAAGTGTCCAACTGAAGATGTTTCTGCACTCTGCAAATAAGAAGTTTTTACAAATGGGTCATCAAACCCATATTGTGATATATGTCATGAATATAAGCACATAAATATAAATACTATCTATATATTCTGAAAATCCTCATGACCCACTTTATTTGTGGCATCCTACTAATTAGTGCTCCATGTTTACACAGATATGCTTTGGGCCCCATATTCACGTGTATGTATGAAAGAGAAGTAAATGTGCAAAGGTACTAACCTCATCAAAATTTTTTCACTTATCTATTTCATGTTTTCGAAGTGGTTGAAACACACATCATTTTAAAATAATGTATTTTCTGTTAATATTCTTTTGCATGATGGAGTCTTTATTCTTTGCTAAAATGAGGTAAAAAGCATTTCTTTAAAAAAAATATGATAAAGGCCTGGGATCTATAAAAAGGGAACGTTTCCAATGAGATTAAATTTTAATGTTCATAGAACTACATCAAAGCAATTAAAAAAGAGTGAGTTAAATATAGCTTTCCCCTGACAGAGACGCTGCCCTTAGTAGGACACATTGCTATATTCTGTAACAAATACATTGCCCCAGTTTACTTGAATTCTAGCTAAATCTGTATACCCTCCAGAGTGGTACCCTTGAGAAGCAAAGTGCCATGGTTATTTAAATCAATGATAATGTGAATAGCAATAATGGGGCTTGCCAGGTGCAAGTGATTGGCAGGTTTGCATACAAGAATCAAGCAACACACGCACTGACTATATGGGCTGCACAACAAGCAGGAAACACCCAGGGAAACAATGTGATAGGAAATATTGTAAGGTGCCTTCGATCAGAAACCAACTCTTCTAAGAATTAATGACTGTGCTAGCACTATGCATGTCCCCAAAGTTAAGCAATAGCAGTAAAATTATAATGAAGCTATTTGTCATATTATGTGACTTTCTTGAGAGCAAGAACCTTGACTTACCCATTTCTATATCCACCATAACTTGGTAAACTCTGACTGCTCAATGAAGTTTAAAAGATAAATAAATGAGTTAATTTGGGAGAGTTGATATCTCCAGGATGCTACATTCTCCCTCACTGCTCCTCATATGGACTCCCTCTACTTTAAAACAACCACCAGGGGTTGCTATTTTACATTTTTTTAATTTACAATGTCTTTATCATGACTTTTTCAAAAACATAACACTGCTTGCAAATTGTATTTTCCAGAGAAGACCACAATAATATATACCATCTCACATGCTCTTCTTAAAAGTGACATTGACTTTGCTCCCATTGGGCAACCAGACCTATGCACCCCTCTTGAACCTGAATAGACTTTCATACTTGTCTTGACCATTGGAGTATGGTGAAAATGACAATAAGTCACTAGGGCATGAAAATCCCAGGCATATCTCCCTTGTTCTATTAGTAGGCTCACTCTTGGCACCCAGCCACCATGCTACAAGGAAGCCAAGCAGCCATATGGAAAGGTTGCTTGTAGCTATTCTGGCCAAAACCCCATATGAGGTCACAGCCAATGGTCAGCATTAACAGCCAGACATGTGAGCAAGATGATTCTAGCCTACAGTCTTCTAGTCAGCCCAGCTGATGAATCAAGGAGCAGAGACAAACTGCCCTACTAAACCCCACCCAAATTGCAGATTAATGAAAATAACAAGCGATTATTCTTGTTTCAAGGGATTAAGATAGGGATGGTTTGCTACAAAGCAAAAGATAACTGGAACACATACATTCAGAGAAGTGGATAATAAATGTATAGCCCAATTATCACTAAATAAGCACATCTGTGTAGGCATCACCTAGAAACAAAACATTACTAGTATCCCAGAAACCTGTCCAGATCCCTTCCAGTTGCAACTGCCCAAAGGTAACCATTATCCTGATTTCTAATACTAGAGATTAGTTTGGATTATTTTGAGCTCTGTATCAATGGAATTACACAATAGGTACTTTTTGTGACCAATTTCTTTCTCTCAATATTACATTTGTGCAGTTAATACATATTGTTGCAAATAGCTGTGGTTCATTCAATTCCATTGCTATGTACTATTCTGTCCCATACACATACAATACGTTCTCTGCTCTACTGTTGACGGATATTTGGGGTTCTAACAAATAATACTGCTATATTTGATCAATGAAAGTGGCAATTCATGAAAAGATTATACTACTAATGTTCAAGTTTTATGGTTCATTGTAAATGAAAAAAATATATATCAAGGTTTTTGTTCATTTTTCCAAATACTGCTGGAACTAGTGCCTAAAGTTAAAAATATCACAGGCTACTGGTAGCATTACTTTGTTTAACAAAATAGTTTTCTTGTTCTGTCACTGTTCCTTCCTAGTCTCCTTCATTTTCTCTCTCCTTTTTCAGAGTTAATGTCTTCAGCAAGATGTGTCCATTTTGTCTCCATCTATTCCAGCCCAGATACCCTACAAAAGGCTCCTCATCTGACTAAAACAGTGACAAGACTCACTCTTGATCTTTTTCATACCAGCTCAATCACTTCATTTCAGTTGAGTTGAACCTTTGGGCATTTATGTCATTTCTCCTATGCCTACGGCACTGCAGTAAACACTCTTGGAGGGACAAAGATGTATAGACAGCAATCTTTGCCAGACGGTTCTCCTCCTCAACACTTTGTGGTCTAAGTTTCAGGAGCCTACACTTTGTATGGGTCTTCCCAAGCCCCCCGTCACCTTTGCTGCCTCCACCTTCAACCCAACATCAAGGCTTATGTCTCCTTGTTAATGTTTTCTGGTGACTTCAATTACTCCCCAAAAGTGTCATACTTTTGTATATAACGCTATTAAGGAATTATTTATGATGAGGGAACTGAATACAGATAAAAGCAACACTAATATTGCAAGTGTAAGCGTATGAGCTGGGAGGTGGGGCTAGGGAAGGAGAGATGAAAGGAGGGGAAACGATACCAACGGTCTCGGTTTACAAAGTGGGGAGTCCAAAGACACTGCCCACGATTAACAGAACAGAAAATAGAGGTATTAGTTTATATTAGAATATAGTTGCAAATTTCATTAATACAGATACTAAAAACTAAATATACAGAGAGGGACAAAGGTGAAAATGAGCTACATTCTTCTCTAGCACAGATAAAAATCAACAGATAAGGTCTAATATTAATAATTTCTAAAAGTATAAACATATTGTTAACAGCAGGGGTCAGCAAACAATGGCTTGTAGGCCAAATCCAACCCATGACCTGTTTTCTTATGCCCGGTAAACTGAGAATGCTTATGATATTTTTAAAGCATGGTCAAAACATAAGAATGTGAGACAGAGACTCTATGTGGCCCAAACAGCCTAAACCGTTTTCTATCTAGCCTTTTAGAGAAAAAAATTGTCAACTCCTGGTTTAGAGATATGGAAAGGTCTCTTGTGCTCAAACACACCTTGCTGGGCGTGCAAAAAATGCAAGGCCCAGACTGCTCTTTATCTGAACCATATGTCAGGCTGTGTTTGCAGTGAGCAACCTTCAATAATGAAGTGATATCTCCCGCAGGTCAAAGAGCAGGCTTGTTTACTGCTTGCTACGAGACAGTGGACTCCCTAAGCCTCCTGATCCTCCCTGTCACACAATCTACTGTGTGTGCTACTACCATTGACCTGGACTCTCCTTGTCACCCATGTGGGGCTTCAGGGGACATGGGGGAACCAACACAAGCAACATGATGCACATGCTACTTGCTGTGCTCTCAGTAATACATAATTTTTCTCTGACCTAGGAACATCATTGAAACAGTAACAGACTAACTTATCCAGTAGTATAAATTCAAATCCCAAACTCTGACAGAGACAACCATCAAAAGAAGCAAAACAGAAATAAGTGTTTGCCTTTATAGTGGAGCAGAGGGTAGAGACCAGGCAGTGAATCATTCCTTGTCACACAAGACCTTCTTACTATTTGATTTGTATGCATGCATTACTTTGATTTTATATATATGTGCACATATTAAATATATATATATATATTTTTAGACGCTCCTTATACATCACCATTCTAAACTGAATCTGGCCAGGTTCAAGACTTGTGTTGACAAATACAACACAGCAGCAGTGACTCTGTGTAACTTTCAAAACTGGGCCTTGAGAGATCTGCGGTTTCTACTTAAAACTCCTAAAATTCAAACCCAGCCATGGTGTTGTGAGAAGGCCAAGAGCATCGCAGTCATGAGCCCCCACTGATCTCCCAGCCCACATACAGCAGCAGCTGCCAGCCAAGCCGTGCAGACGTTCCAGCTCAGCTCTGTCTTCACTTGACTTCAGCCCTTGTTGACTCTTCCTAGAGCAGAGGAGCTGCACAGCTGATCCCAGCCAGTCCACTGCATCGTGAGCAATAGTAAATGACTTTTGCTGGTTTTAAACTACTAAATTTTAGTAGGTTTCTTTTTTGGGGGCATGGTTATGCAGCAATAGATAGCCAAAACAGTACTGGTTTAATGTATTTAACCCACATAAGAGATTAAAGGTATCTAGATGAACATGCTATCCTTCGGGTTGTCCATTTATCCAAATATCTTATTTCTAACCCTTTATATCTTTGAGCCATTGATTGGTCATGCGGAAGTTAATTTTCCTTACTAATAGTCAATAGTGAGGCATATGTCTTGTCGCTTTTTAAAACAATTTATTGCTTCCCCAGAAATAGATCTGCCACATGTGTACTGGTATTAAAAAGTTTGATTTTGAGGGCCTAAAATAACTACTTAGAATTTACTCTAATGTGTCTTATTAAGAATGTTTATTTCACTATCATTTTACCAATAACCTTCACATAAGCTATTTTCATCCCAATTATTTTGATTCATTTTTGGGTACACACGAACACACTCACATTTTTTTAATTTCTATTACCCACAGAAAGTACATGTTTAGTTCCCCAACAAATGCTAAAGATGATCTCCAGAGGTATACTCTACGCCAGTCAGTGACCTTTAAAGCCACACTTTGGACCTTCTCATTCATGTGAAATAAGCTAACTTGATGAGTTAGGACCCTGTGTTTCATTTGCAATCGTGGCCCCCAAATCTTCCACCTCGCACAGCCTTACCCGCACTGAGCCTGCTCTTTCCTCTCCCTGCTCTTGCAGGCTCCTTTCTCCTTCATGTTCTCCCAGTGCAGAAACCCTTTCTGGTCATATTTACATGACTCCTCCCCTGTCTGTCCTCCATGGTCAACCATTTCAGCATGTCTACACGAGCATCACCAGGCCTCTAGATCCTCTGCTGTGTTAATACCTAAGGCATCTGAGCGTGCGTACAGAAAAATCACTCTGCAATTTGTGGCATTACGACTCATTCCAGCCTCACTGAGATCTCTCTGCTGCTAAGCAGTCATTTCTCATTTTGTGTCAGTTCCATCAATCGCTGCTTTGAACCTTTACCATTCTTAAGTCCCCACATTATCTGTAGCCCAGCTGAGTCTCAGTCCATGATCTCATCTCTTGTTAACTAGCCTCTATTCTTTTCTTTTGCTAAAATTTGGAAGTGTCTCTTCTCTTTTCCAGAGCTAAAGTATTCAAATGCTAATCCCTAAACATTGCTTCTTTTGTAAGGACCTCTTTATTGACTCCTTCTATAGGATTTACCAGCATATCAGGTAGCTCTCATGGACGTATAGGTCTTCTCATGGCTCTCAGGGTCTTCCCCCTGGACTTCTGTAATAATATATTAAAGTTCATGTTTCCCTAAGGTCTCATTAGGGTCACATTAATAATGATAAGTCAAATTTCTCTAGCCTGTGAGCCTACCACCCTGCTTCATTATTTCCCAGTGTTCTCTGGGTTTCCTCCTAGATTCCAGAAACTTATTCTAATCTCACATTTTCTAGTGGACACTTCTTATTCTATTTATATAGGTTAATACCTTTTTCTATTCTTTTACTATTGCTTTAATGGAGTCAGGAGGAAGAAGAGATACATGTATGTAATAATCTGCTATCTTGAATTGGAAATTCATTGTTCATTTTTCACAATATGCTAATCTTATTTTACACATGCAATATATTCATAGATATCTCTGAGGCTACTAATTTAAGGTTTTAATTCTTTTTTCATTCTTGAAATCTTTCCTGTTTCCTCTGATTTTTTTTTTTTTTTAATCTAGTCTTTCTTGTATTGCTGGCTTTCTCCGAATATCTACAATCCTTTGTTGCTTGTTCATATGTAAGAATGAAGCAATAGAAAGGCTGACTAGGTTCTCTGTGTGAGTTGCTGGGCTTGTTGACCAGAAGACTGCTTTAAATTGAGTGAGAAGAAAGCTAGCCATTATGCTGGGGGAGCCCTTCTCTAAATCTGCAGCTTCTCTGGGGCCCCACAGGTAGATCGGATGACGCTTTGACTGCAGCTGTCTTCAGAGATATTCTGGACTATGGTTTCCTCCATGCAGTTCATCAGACATCACCACTTCCTCAACTTTCTGACTTCCATAGATTTTTTTTTTAAATGTTATGTTCACTGCTGATCCCTTCTTTAGTTCATTATTTCTGTTGAATAATACTTCTTTAGTATCATTACTGTTTCTGTAATTAAGTCATGGGAGGAAGAGTTGATAAACTTGTCTTTAGTCTGACATTTGAAACTTGAATCCAGTTTTTCATTTTTGTGATTGATTTTTTGATATGTGGATCTCACAGTGCCTCTGCTTTTTCCGTCACCTGCCAATCATTGTCCTAGCATTTCACTGATGTCTCATCATTAGCATATTAAAGAGCAATGGAATCATTGATTTTAGTATGAACAGATTGATGTAGTTGAGTCTTATCTTACTACACACAGTGATGTATTCCTGCAGTGTTGAGAATATAGGAAGATTTCCTATTCTTTAATATTCACAAAGGGTCTTAGGATCTTGGCTCCCAGAAACAGCAGTGAGCCTACATTTCTAGCCATTTATTTGCTTCTATCTCCCCTAAAGCATAACCTTAGCACTTTGTTCTCATCAGATGTTGGTAAGCCCAATATCTTGAGCAGTATTCTAACCCTCCTTACCCCCTTCTGTAAGTCTCCAGTGGTTTTTTCCTACCCTAACTTACCCATGTATATCTAGATAGAAAATAGGAAGGCAAAGTCATATTAATTTTCTAATGATGACAAATGATAGTTAGGTAACTAACTGGGACAAGCAATTCTGCCTCTTCTCTCTCCTACCTCCCAGAGCTCTAATTAAAAGTCAAGGAAGTAACATAAAAAAGAAACACAGTAGAAGATATAAATCACCTAATTATTTAAAAATTTAGTACGTATGGTAATAGGAGATCCCTTCATAGTGGAGCTAATGCAGACCCTACAAATTTGTGATGAAACTCAATTCTTGGTCACACACAATTCAAACATGTAGAGAATATTCCCTGAATTGATATATAATGTAGTTTGATTCTTTATTTAGGTTTACAGATCAATGAAGATATAAATTACTCTGATAATAAGTTGCTGAAGTAGGCAGATTTTATAGGATTCCATTCATTTAGGTTTTACTATACTCCTTATAACAACAACAAAAAAAAAATTTTCAATTTTATTGCTGTCACATCATTTAAAAAGGATCTTGTTAGGATATTCGGTCTCTTTGTAAAAAAAAAAAAAACCTGCAATGCAATTTTTGGTTTCAGGATTTATTACAGGTAACATCATTCACTTTTGTTCCTTGGCCTTATCTCATCAAAATAGAGAGAAATATTGGATGCCTCAAGAATTGCAGGAATGCATTTTGATGCAAAGGCAACTATCTTGTATGTACAACTGCCAAAAAAATGAAAATAAAGAAAAATGAACTAATTGTAGAGAGAGAAATATTTTTATATAGTTCAATCCAAGGTCAAGAGCTCCCTGAAGGAGTCATAAATTAATTACATTTATACCTGAAACTTCTATATATAATACCTTGATCATCAGTTATACCTGGACATGTTATTTCATAAGCATAGATGCCACCAAAACACCCGAGCAGCTGGTAAGTTTTGAGAAGTTCCTTTTTAATAATGTTGCTAGGATAACTGGATATTCAAATACAAAAGAATCAAGTTGGACACCCATCTCATACTATATACAGAAATTAATTCAATATAGATCAGTGACCTGAATGTAAGTGCTAAACTATAGCACTCTTAGGAGGAAACATAGAGTAAATCTTCATACCATTGGTGTAGGCAATGGTTTCTTATATAACACCAAAAGCACAAGCAACAATAGAAAAAAAATAGATTGGATGTCAAAATTAAACACTTTTGTCCTTCAAAGGACACCAAGTGAAGAAACAACCCACAGATTGAAGAAAATTTTGCAAATCCTCTATCTTAAAGGGACTTGCATATAATAAATGAAGAACTGTTACTTAACAATAAAAAATTAATAAATGAGAAAGTATATGAGTATATATTTTTCCAAAGAATATACATGAATGGTCAGAAAATACAAAAAAAGATGCTCAGCATGATTAGTCATTAGGGAAATGCAAATCAAAATCACAATGAGATACCACTTTACAACCACTAGGATGACTAAAACAACAACAGACAATTACAAGTGTTGGTGAGGATGTGGAGCAACTGAAACTCTCATACATTGCTGGTGGGAATGTAAAATAGTAGTCACTTTGGTAAACAATTCCTCAAAATGTTAAATATACAGTTACTATATGACCCAGCAATTCCAGCCCTAAGTATATACCCAAGGGAAATGAAAACATATATCTACTCAAAAATTTGTATATAAATGTTTACAGCCACATTATTCATAATAGCCAAAAAATAGTAACAATGAAATGCCCATCAAATGATAGATGCATAAACAAAATGTGATATATCCATACAATGGAATATTATTTGATAATAGAAAGGTATGAAGTACCAGTGGATACTACCTTGAAAACATGGTGTAACCTTGAGAACATCATTCTAAGTAAAAGAAGCCATACACAAAAAGTGATATGTTACATGATTCTATTTTTATTAATTGTTCAGAATGGGCAAAGTCATAAATGCAGAAAGTGAATTAGTGGTTGCCTTGGGGTTAAGAAAGAGTAGGGAATGGGGGTGACTGCTAATAAGTATAGGGTGTAATTTGAGGGGGATGAAACTGTTTTAAAATTAGCAAGTAGTGATGGTTGCACTATTCTGTAAATTTACTAAAAAACACTGAGTGATATACTTTTTAAAAGATGAATTTTATGGGTATAGAATTATATCCCATTAAAGCTATTATTTTTTTTTTAAAAAAAGAAAACCAGTTGTGGATCTTTTCTTTTAGAACATTTCTGCAATTATACATTCATTGTGTATCTTTAATGCTTAACAATCTAGCCAAACTGCTAGATGTTAAAATTGATGTTTTAATTAAAGATAAACTTATAAAAGATGAGGGGTGTGTTGTGAGTTGCTGAATCATTAAATGCAAATTTCCAAAGGAAATTTCCACTAAACTCTTCCTCATCTCCCGAACCTCCTCGTGCTCTTGAAAATATCAAAGCTGTATAAGAGTGTAGAAGAGAGAATCCTGTGAGGACATACTGCTGAAGAAAGCTCAACTTTGAGCATTCTCTACTAACTCTTAAGCACGGTGAAGGATGCTCCAAGTCTAGTGGAGAGGAGTCCACAGGGCCACTTGGAGAGCATCCTGTGTGACTGCCTGACATGGAAGGCACCGCAGACCAGGGTCTGATGCCTGCCCAGCAAATCTGGAGAGTGAGAGCCACATAATACCTGATGGTAGTCAGGAGAGGAGGAAAGCACTCCCAGGGTTTGTTGGGCGCCATAGAGGAATCAGATCCTCCTTCAG
This sequence comes from Eulemur rufifrons, assembly GCF_041146395.1. Lineage (NCBI taxonomy): Eukaryota > Metazoa > Chordata > Mammalia > Primates > Lemuridae > Eulemur > Eulemur rufifrons. The sequence goes on from NC_090985.1 coordinate 68,120,455, forward strand.
AGGAGAGGGATGCCACGTGGCAGAGCAGATACAAAATCATTTGGGGCTCTGTCCAGGTACAGAAGAGGCCCAGAAGCAGGCAGCTGGAAATGAATAGCTGTGGAAGGAACTGCAAAGTCTACAGAACAGGATACATCTACCCGGATCAAGAGGATTGCTGGCAAGAGAGAGTGAGATCCAGAAGGTATACTCTGCAGCTCTGAGACAAGTCCCCACAAGCAAAAGGGCCAGCTACGAACTTTTGCCAGCCCAAGGGAGCCAGAATTCAGATCACTATGCTCCAGCAAGACCTAGACCCTGACCACTTCTTTCTTCCTTTCTTCTCCATGCCACTTCTCCACCCCTGCAGGGGTTAGCATCACATGTACGCTATAAAGATATACAACTATTGTGTACCCATAATAATTTTTGAAAAAAAGAAAAGAAAGTAGTTAGCAAGAGAGATGGGTGTGACAGGAAATATAAATAAGAAACCAACTCCATCCCACTACTTTCCTACTGGAATCTTCCAGGCCAAAGTAAGCCCCAGCTGGCAAAAAGAGATTTGCCATTAAATAACATTTGGAGTTTTGATGACTATTTTCCAATGATAAGCCTAATTTATGAACTGAAAACATTTGCAATGTAAAATAACTATAGAACTATCTGTTATCCAAGTGTGGGCAGAAATATCATGAGATTAGTTTACTATTTGTCTTGCTCTATCTAAAATCTAAAACTACTTCTGTATTTTAATGTAAACACTCCCTTTTACAACGTATGGCTTCAGAGTATCTTTAAGATGTTTTTCCAGCAGACTCTTAGAACTAAAAGACACATTGGTGATAACAGTCCATGGCTAAGGACCAGGTCCAAGAGGTGGAATGATTGTTTGGAATGAGTGGAAGAGATGATTGTTCTGACGCCTAACTTAGGACCCTTTCTCTTTATAAAACCATGGCTTTAATCTTAAATTCTGTTTTTAATTTTAAATTCTGATAGAATGAGAAGTATGCCAATTTAATTTGCTTTTTGCAGCACCTGGCACAACACATAGATGCTTTAAATGGGCTTGTTTCATTATGAATATTACATCCACAGGACCCTTGGCCCTGTGGGTGGATAGACTACATTTTATGAAACTCACATATTTTAAGGCTTTCTAACATTTATTTATGCCTACAAGGCTTGTAATACTTTTTTTCACATAATAATTATGTAGTGAAGTATGACTGGGAATGGACACAACACCAGCTTGATCCTCAAAGTTTTCAGGAATGATTAACATTCAGACTTACGGGTGTTTTTAGTTCCTTTAGATTGCAGAGTTCAAAAAGTTTGCTACACCTTTTTGTGGTGATAAGAACCATAAATTATCTTTGATTTAATGACTGCCTACGGTTGCAATGACAGTACCTTATGGTAGCAATTGACTGTGCTTATCTCAGTCATTCAAACGCAGGATTATATCTGTGGAGTAAATTGGATGTGATGCCCTGCCAGCTGGACGAGGTGGCACTAAGTGTAATTTTACCCAGGAGTGAGGGGGTGACTCAGACTTCTAAAAGAAAGTGGGGGACATTTTTAAAATGTACAGTTAAATCTTAACTATTGTGAAGGCCAGTTTTCAAAATAGTCTTTTAATGTGTTAAGTATGAAGAGTTTCCCTAATTCAGTGTATGAAACTCAAAAATATAGTAGCATGCAGGATTGGTTCGGTGTTTATATAACAGAGTAGTGCGGTCCAGCTATAGATAGAGAAGCATAAATAAATGGCCTCCATAAACCCAAACTTATTTAAGAAAAACCATACAAATACATAAAAGCTCTTTGCCTATAGAAACAAATCCTTCTAGCACAGCAATAGCATTTTCCACCCACTGCTGAATCACCAGAAGGCTTTAACATCCATTTTCTGGGATTACTTAAAAAGCCAAGCAGGTGCCAACAATTCTGCCACTGGGGGAACATACATAGGCAAACTGAGTCATCAGTTAACAGTTGTTAAGAGTTACTCGTGAGCACTGACAGTCTCCTAAACCAGTGAGAGACCTCAACACTAACAGAGAGATAGATTTTAGGGTATCTAGATTGAGACTCCCCATCCCATGACTCCTGAGTTTACCCAGCTGGCTGAGCAATTTCAGAGCCCCCCCACCCTTCCACTCTTTCTAGCAGAAAGCATATTTGCTAGCTGACTGAAGAGCCAATAATGGACCAAGTTGCCCATTAGGAAAGTTCAGTAGCAAATGTGTACATTTTTCTCAGTTTATTAACTCACATTATTTACATATGTTTGTGCAGGTTAAGGTGGGAAAGATGGATATAAAGGGTGCGATAGAAACTGCTGAACCACTGCCTCTTTTTTTTTTTTTTTTTTTTTTTTAGAGACAGAGTCTCACTTTGTTGCCCCGGCTAGAGTGAGTGCCGTGGCGTCAGCCTAGCTCACAGCAACCTCCAACTCCTGGGCTCAAGAGATCCTCCTGCCTCAGTCTCCCGAGTAGCTGGGACGATGGGCATGCGCCACCATGCCTGGCTAATTTTTTCTGTATATATTTTTAGTTGTCCATATAATTTCTTTCTATTTTTAGTAGAGACAGGGGTCTCACTCTTGCTCAGGCTGGTCTCGAACTCCTGAGCTCAAACAATCCTCCCGTCTCGGCCTCCCAGAGTGTTAGGATTACAGGCGTGAGCCACCAATTCTGGCCACCACTGCCTCTTTATCTCTGGCCTAGCTATAAAAAAAAAAGAAAAAAAAAATTATAAGAATTTCCTTAAAGAGAACATTTTTGAGTTTCAAACAGAATTTCCAAAACTGGAGAATATGCTATCTATGGAGGATTCTAAAGGAGCAATGCACATAAAAATACCTCTAAAGGGAAAGGGAAAAAATGTTATCTTGGGCAACTTGGTCTACATTTAAATCTTGAACTGTCCCAGCAGACTCTCTGTAAGACCCTCAAATGATAAGAACTGCTAATTAATTGCTCTGACAGTTAATTCATATCCAAACAAGTGCAGCAATAAACTAAGACATACTGTTCATTGAGAATCTATAAATAGACAGATAATTATATGATCAGGTATCACTGTCTTTGGGACTTACTAATGATAGAACTTAGGTTATTATTTTGTTTAAAATTGCCAGAGGCAGATGGCCCTAAAAGTCCACCCTTTCCTTGTGCAGGTTTAATATGCCTGGATTATGAACAAACCAATGACATTCAAAACTGAAAGTGTACTCATTAGTGGAACATAGGGGTTAGATTCTGTGACTATCACTGATCACTTCTTGTCATCTAAATGCACTTTAAAATGTCTTGATCTATTGTTTCTGTTTTGTCACACATTCGTCAAAAGAAAGATTTTATTTCTGTAGGCATAAATTTTGTGAACCATAGGATTCTAAGAAAGTTCCTATTTTCACTGTTGCAGAATTTCAGGCAAATTGGTCACAGAATTGGAACATGGACTTTCTATGCCCCCAATGCCTACTGCTAGGTAGCATCACCTCAGCATCTTAGACTGAAACTGAAGCTGAAATAACAGCAATTTCCAGCCTTTTCTCCTATTTCCCTTTCAAAATGAAAGACTATTGATTTTAGTACTAGTTTCTAATGAAAATTCTTAAGTATCTATTAGCCATGAGAGTGAGTTTGCTATAAGCAGACCATATGAAAATAACCTAGGCATTCTTCCAAAGTATTGATTAGCACATGTCAAAGGTGATTTGGATAATTATTCATTCCTTTCAATACATATGCATCTTTGCTCCTTTCTGGACATCCTTACAATTTTTTTTTTTTAATTTGAGTCTGATGGCAATATAACTTCGTTTTACTTATTTTTGTTTGTGGATGGCCACTGCCAGATGCAGAAATGGTTTCTCTGCACCCACAAATAAGTGCATTGCCTTGTCTGATTTAAATAATTGAACTCAAGCCCTCCTCTAAGATTCCACATTCTCCTTCTTTCCAAACTTCAAGGACACCTTGTATAGGTATAATAGCTCCTGACTGTGAGAAGAGTTCTATGCCCTGAAGAGATGGCAATAGGGGCATTTTTTTAATGGCACATTCCTTCGAAGTGTTAACCAGCTGCCATTTCAGTAATATTTGCAGAACACCAGTAAGGGAGATAGTATCACCACTTTACAGAGGAGGAAACCAGCAAAGCATGACTATATGACTCACCCAAGGTCAGGCTGTGCAGCTGGGTCTGCCTCCCAGGTAGCACCGCTGTGCTTCCTGGGAGTATTAACACACACAGTACCGCAACTCTATTACTGGGCTCACCAGATTTTCCATGACCTAAGCTAATGCCAAGCTAATACTCTAAAGAATATTTTCTTGTTTACAGGTGAGAAACTTAACAGGAGTGGGGAGGTAGAGATAGCAGTCTTGAGATAAGGTTTATCTCTAAAATCTGAGCTTATATATTCCATGTGAGGAAGTGACATTTCTAAGGCTACTTATTGATATAATTGGTTTGTGGAATGTGCCAAAGTACCATACTCCCTTTTCTCATCAAGTGAAGTAATTACCTTTGGGTTCTCATTTTGAAAACATAATGTTTCTTCCATAAGTTCATAAGCAAGTGCCTCATTTTTCTCCTTCTACCTTGGAGCCACTACTGTTCCAAAAAGAAATGACTTTGTTCAAAATTGCCAAAAACAAGTGTTCCTAATATTTTTTCATTAAAATTAATTTTAAATTAAAAAAACAGTTAAAAGGTTTCTAGCAGTCTGGATCAGCTTTCCAGAAAGAGTCATCAGGTTTAGCACAGTGTGTCTAGTTCTTTAGGAATTCAATTCGGCTTTATTCTGCTTCATAAAAATAAGAACTTTGGGCAATGCTGGGATAACAGTGTCAAGCTTTCACAGTGTGTCTTGACAATGAAGTCAGTTTCCTTGTGAGTGTGACATCATAACAACATCTACATTTAGGGCAATTTTAAAACCAGAAGACCAAAATCCTATCACAGACATGAATCATAGCCTCCTCCCATTATTTTTAAGACTTATAGATGAAGATGGGATAAATACCATTTTGTTAAGGGATAATTGGCTGGCAGTAATCCTTCTAAGTGAAGGAAAGAATGAGTTTTTAGATATCTGTGTCTGTTACATTGTCTCACCCTTTCACTAATTAAATGCCAACCCTATTATGCAAATAGGAGAAAACCCGAAGCTGATTGAAGAGTTTCTCATCTATCCTTCTTTATACCACATTATCAAAGGTGTTTCATTTTTATTCTGTGAACACATTCCCTGTTATGGTTTCTTTAACTATCTACAGCTTTCTTTCTAAGGAGTTTCAATTTAACAAGAAAAATGATGGGTCCATACATGAGATTTAAAAACAGTTGCCTCAGGGAAGAACCTGTTTAGGTAGTGGTTATTTAACTACAAAGGAAATAACCAAAACATTCCATTTTTATTGCTAAACTCAAAGGACCATCTTCATTTGACAGTTGCTAACGTTAAAAAATCATTTATTTAACATATAAAAATATTTATTCTTGAAACTCCCTCTTTGTTATGTTGGCGAATTTAGTAGACTAGTGAAAGCAACAAGGACCCAGATATTTCCCATCTTTCTATTACTATTTTGCCATCCTTATCAAGGTGGCCTGTCTGCTTAGAATGGCTCCCTTCAAGGTCCCAAGGCTGCCACAGTTCCAGCTATCCCACGCGGTTAACAATGTCCCAAGGAAGAAAAAAAAAATCACTTTATTTTCATATTTATCATTTTTTTCTACTTTCACCCTAAAATATTTTCCTTATCTCCCTTCACCTGGGTATAGCTGACTTTCACTAGAGCATGTCTGTGTGGTCCTGAGCAGCAACAGAGGGCGAGGACAAGAACACAATGTCCTCCCTCTCCCCAGAGACCGGCTTCTCAGATTCTGTAGAATGCCTGCGTGGAGCTCACGGGAGCATCGGGATTCTTGTTCTTGCCTAACCTTTGCTGCTTGACTTCTTTTGATATCATGTTGAGTTACTTCCAAAGAGCAGGTGCTTCCACCGTCATCAGGTCGTCAACAAGAGCTGACCTATAGTCAGCTGATGTCCAAAAGGGCTCACTTCAGCAAAAGTAAAAAAGAAAAGGAAACATTTCTTTTTTTGCCAAGTTTAAGGCTCGCCATCAGTGTTACAAATTGTACTGCAAAAAAAGTTAAAAAAAATCTTAAAAAAGCTCAGACTGGATCAATGTTGGGAGGAAAAGGAAAGGTAGCTGGGTTTCCTGGTCTTTTCAAAAGAACGTGAGGTTTTAAAAGGGTGAGAAAAAATGTTTTTATACTCTAGTTTCTTTGACTCATTGACCCTGAACTTAGAATTCTGATTATAATCTTACTGCCATAGAACAAGGGCATTTTAAAATTAAATGAAAAAGCGTGCACAGCAGTATAATTAATGCCCCCAGCATAAATACTGCATAACTGGAATAATGGGGGCTTGAATGAAAGACAATGGAAAGTTACAGGATATTTAGAAATTATTAAAAGAAAGGGCCTTTATTCTGGGTCCTTTCATTAGTATCCATTTATAAAAAAGAAAGCTATCCATGGATATTTATCTATTTTTTTCTCCCATTTATGAAGCTTTGAAAATATGACAATCACTTTATACCATGTAATCCTCACAAAAAGAACATTTTTTGTCCACTGTTTCATATTTTTTAATAATATAGACTCTTGAGGGGATAAACAACCTCCCAAGGTTAACAAATCCAATTTTACCTAACAGATACGAACTCAGATCTAAACCCCCTCTCTTCCTCAAGTCTCTTAACTGTCTCATGAGAGGAGGATACACAAGATCACTCAGAGAAATTGAGCCGAGCATTTTAAGATCATTTAATTATTTTAAAACTTGATCTGGGCTGGGCATGGTGGCTCACTCCTATAATCCCAGTACTTTGGGAGGTGGAGGTGGGAAGATCACTGGAGGACAGAAGTTTGAGACCAGCCTAGACAACATCGCAAGACCCCATCTCTACAAAAAAAAAAAAAAAAAAAAAAAAAAATTATTAGCCAGGTGTGGTGACATGTGCCTGCAGTCCGTAGTCCTAGCTACTCCGGAAGCTGAAGCAGGAGGATCACTTGAGCCCAGGAGTTTCAGGCTGCAGTGAGCTATGATAGCGCCACTGCGCTCCAGTGTGGACAATGGAGCAAGACCTGTCTCAAAAAATAAAATAAAATAAAACTTGATCTATTGTTTAAATCCTCTAATGGACTTCCCCATTGTATCAGATCAATTGACACAATCTCCAGGTGGCTTCACTTTTCAAACCAATGAATCTGTTATAAGCTAACAGAAACTTCTAACTGGTCCTCTATCACTGCGGCCCCCGACCCTGGGGCCACAGCTGGTACTGATCCACGGCCTGTTAGGAACCGGGTGGCACATCACTGCCTGAGCTCTGCCCTCGACGCACCCCCACCTCCGCCCCCACCCCATGATCACCTGCCTGCTGTCCCTGAAAAAATCCATCTTCCATGAAACTTAGGAACCGGGCACACAGCAGGAGGTGAGCGAGGGGGCGAGTGAAACTTCATCTGTATCCGCTACAGCTGGCCCCCATCCCCCGCATCACTGCCTGAGCTCTGCCGCCCCCGCTCCCGTCCCCACGGCCATGGAAAAATTGTCTTCCATGAAACCGGTCCCTGATGCCAAAAAGGTTGAGGACCGCTGTTCTATGGTATACACCATTAAAAAAAGTTACCATAGATGAGTGTAAAATAAAAAAGCATGTAACTGTGGCAAGATTTCCAATAGAAGTGAAACTTATTTGAAAACTAATCAATAATTGTTGAATCCTTGCCATGGCAAGTAAGATGAGAGAACAAATGAACATAGACTGGGTCATGACTCATTAATACTTAACTTAGATTAAGCTAAAGCAGCTGAGAGGAGATAAATTTCTCATCAAGTAGCTTTAGTGATTATTGAAGATTTGGACAGTATTTCAGCATTCTTGCTTATTGTCTTCCATATAGACAAATTTATCATCTTGAATCTCCCCAGTAAATTTTCTCTATGTTCAAATAAATAATAAGCTAGAGGCCAAGAAATTTCTACCTTTAGTACTTTAATACCAAATACAAACTACTCCACACATTAGTCGAATCTTAGAACCTCCTTCCTTTTGTGAATTGAAGACTTAGAGCTCTTAGAAGACCAAGCTGTCAACGTGAGGATAAGGAAAGGATGCAAATACAAGGATGGGGGGAGGAGTAAATCTCAACAGACAGAGGTGAACAAAGAAGTCTTGCTTAATAAAACAAACGGTTACTTAAGCACATCAAACCTTTATAATGTTATCAGTAATGAAGAATATAGAATAAAGCTTTTTAATACACTTCAGGGATTGAAACAAAGTCTGAAAAACATGACATTTTAGTCACACCTCTCCTACACAACACTGAAATTAAGATTAGGGGTATAAAGCAACAGAACAGGAATTTCTTTCCTTTTTAACATAACAGATTTTCTTTAAATCTCAGAAGGATTAGTACATGAGCCATTATTCCTCCAGCTTAATAAAAAGTTTTCTACCTATCTTAACTAAGAGAAATGGAAGACAATATGTTGATATGAGTGAGTATAGCAATAACCGAGAAATTCCCATTATATGAGATGTGGTAATGGTCAGAAATAAAATGTGACTAATGTCCAAGAGCTGGGCAAATAATTACTCCATTCATTCATTGGAGACCTACTTATAGTTGCATTTGGTACAAAAGAAAATGATTAGTTTAAGTGGTGCCCTGTGCTCTCAGAACTAGTGTTCTGTTTTTAAAAAAATGAATGATGCTAGGTGTCAGCTAGGATATTCAAGATCTGTTGAATGTACATATCCATGTCAAATTTAAACACACTAACACTAACATAAAGCAATGGCACTAATATATTGAATATACTTCCATTTGAACAGATTTTTTAATTAATTAAAGAAAAAGAAAGGTAGAGACAATGCATTGTATCTCACATTGCTACTTGCAAAATGCCTTGAACATAGGAGACGTTCAGTAGAGATATTGATGAATCCTGTCTGCTAATGGTGATATCCTAACTATGGAAGCTATATCCGAAGTTACATAGCTCTTAACTGGCAACTCTGCCTTCAGTCTCACTGAAGTCCCATCCTCTAGACCTGCAGTCCCCAACTCCCGGGCAGCTACGAGTACCAGTCCCCAGCTGGTTAGGAACCAGGTCACACAGAAGGAGGTGAGTGGTGGGTGAGGGAGGAGCAAAGCTTCATCCATATTTCTGGCTGTTTCCCATCACTCACATCACCGCATAAGCTCTGCCTTCTGTCAGATCAGTGGTGTCATTAGAGTCCTACAGGAGCGCAAACCCTACTGTAAACTGCACGTGTGAGGGATCTAGGTTGTGCTGCTTATGAGAATCTAATGCCTGATGATCTGAAATGGAGCTGAGATGGCTATTCTAGCACTGGGGAGTGGCCACAAATACAGATGATCATTAGCAGAGAGGTTTGACTGCACAATAAATGCAATGCCCTTGAGTCATCCCGAAACCATCCCCAACCCCGGTCCATGGAAAAATTGTCTTCCAGGAAACTGGTCCCTGGTGCCGAAAAGGTTGGGGACCACTGCTCTAGACTACAAAACAAACTTTCCAAAAGTGAAATTTCTATCGTGACACTTCATTTTTAAAGTATTTAATGGTCCACAAAATAAATTCCAACTTCCTTAGCGTATATTCCTCACAAAGCCCTTCACGATTTAGCTGTTACACATCTAGGCAGCCTTGGATCCCAATATTTACACACTCATTCCTACACTCCCAGAATGCTGAACCCCCAGCAGTTCCCTGAGTTTACCCTGGTTCTGTTCCAAGCCTTGACCCCTATGGCAGCAGTGTCCCCTCAGCCCTCACCATTTCTGTGAACACCAGACTGCTGGCTTTCCCCTGCAACTCTTTGCCTGAGGGCTTCTCTGGTGGCCAGAGGCTGTGGGGCCACACCTAGGGGAAATCTCAAATGGTGGGGAATTAACGTCCCCTTGGAGCAGCTCTCAGCCACAGAATGACTGGAGTTTGTAAATAACTCCAAGTCATATTCCACATTATTTCCCAGGGTTCTCTCAAGGGACTGAGACTGAGTTCCTCACAGAAGGAACCTGCTAGAAAATACGCCTTACAGTCCCCCTTCCCTTCCCTGTCTGGCTTCCCAATCCCCTGCTAGTGCTTCCTCCCAAATAAACTGCTCATACTCAACTCTGTCTCACAGTCTGCCTCTGAGGGGAATCCCATCCAAGACAGCCCCTTTTACACATATTGTTCCTACTGCTGGAGAACATGCTTCCTCTCTTCCGTATCCACATGGGAATTCCTAAGTATCTTTTAAGGCAAACCTCTTGAACTCTAATGTCATACAAATCACCAGAGATCTTACTAAAATGCAGATTCTGATTTGGGATATGCAGACTGGGATCTGAGATCCTGCAGTTCTAACAGGCTCCCAGACAAAGCAAATACCCCTGGTCCGAAAACCACACGTTGAGCAGCAAATATTTAAGACACAGCTCAAGAACCTTTCCTTTGGAAGTCTTCTGTAAAACTGCCTTACTCCTGTCCTGACAATTAATTTTTCTTTTATTTTTCTGTTTAATACAGTGTATGGTAATTCTTTGTTTACAGGTCTCTCCATTGAGTTTGTTCCTTAAGAAGAGAATCATCTTTTTCTTATATGTGCATCCACAATAACTAGCATATTGCCAAATGTATTACCCATACCTAATAAGTGATTGTGAACTCACAGAATCAATAAATAAAGTATAATTTTATGGCATGCTTCACCAAAATTTTTATATTTACACATATTGTTCTCTGACGTATTCACTGATTCAGTCAAGTGTGTTTTAAATATAAGCTATATAAATTCTTCAGCTTTCTAGTTTATTTTCCATGTTAAATCATAGACTTCAGGACTTCTGTACAATGGAACAGGTTGTAGAATTTCTGCTGTAGGGATATTTAATAAGATATGTAAACATTTACCCAAAATGTTTTAGTTAACTCCTACCTAAAGGTCAGGGGAAGTACCAAACAATCACTGGAATCCCTTCTTTGTATTCATATTTAAAATGTGTGGATGAAGGCTGTGCAAGTTAGTCATTCATGGAGTTTAGGGAAGTAGAGGAGGTGGTGGCAGTGTGTGTAGGAGAGAGAGAGAGAGAGAGATTGGGGGCGAGGGGATACATTAAAGCAGAAATCACAGGAACCGCACAGAAGGAAGTACTTTAGGGATTGCTCTCCTTTACCTGCTAGAAATTACTTGCAAATGCCATTGCCCTCAGAATCTCAGAATTCAACTTCTTATTCATTCCAGCTGCTTCCTCCTTAAGAAAAACTCACTGTAAGGTGGTGAAACTAAATCTATCAAGGGAATAGCCTATATGGTATCCTTAGATGGACAACTAATGGAAATAGCATCTGATCTTTCTACTTTAAGATGCAAGAACAGAAACTAGGGTGTTTTCAGCATATCAGGTTCTGAACTAGATAATAGCCCTGATAATGGACAAAAGTAAAGTGATATGTAAAGCCCACAGTAGTGTTTGCTGGAAGTCAGCTCCTATCTCATTCCAACTGCATTCCCTTACCATTAGAAATCAACCTTGAGCCTGTGAGAAAACTGTTCTCATGACAAAGAAAATGTCAACTGAAAGCCCTTGACACATGATTAACTAGAACAGAACTCAAATAATGTTTTGAATTTTATTTGTATCTATTACTTTGTATTGTGACTCTCACTGTCTACGTCCATGTTTCCAATTAGGTTAGTCAAGTCCTTGAAGGCAGAAATCCTTTTAATTTATCTTTTTATCCCCAGAATATTGCCTGACCTATTGTGCGTATTCAGTTAATCACTGTTGAGTTAATGAGTCAATGAATGAATGGATCACTGAATGGATTTTGGCCAAATCACAACTGTTAAAGCAACACTCAACAGTGGATTAAAGCTTGGGGAGTCCAGAGAGCTAAGGAGAAGTTACAGTCAGTTTCTCAAAGATTTTGCTAGTTCAAAAAGGCATATTTACCATTAAAACAATGAAGAGCTACAACGTCAAACCTGCTAAGATGGCTCTAAACAAAGACAGACAGTAACAAGAGTTGGTGAGAACGTAGAGAACTAGAATTTTCAGGCATGGCTGGCAGGAATATGAAATGCTACATTCACTTTGGAAAAACAGTTTGGCAGTCTCTTAAAAAGTTAAACATATAATCACCACATAACCCAGCAATTCTACTTTTTGCTATATACTCAAGAGCAATGAGAATATTTGTCTGCACAAAGACTGGTGCATAAATGCTCAGAGCAACATCATTCATAGTACCCCAACATTGGAAATTATTCAAATGCCTATGATACTGTGCTTTAATTCTCCATTTGACACTAGACAATGAAAAGAATAGACTACTGATAGGTGCTATACCATTTACAAAATTTACAAAATGTAAATTTTCCTAACAGAACTGTTGTTACTCACTATTTCTTATCTTGAGAATTTCTGTAGAATGTCTTAACTATCCATTGACTGCCTCCCACACAATCTTGCTATTGCTTATAGTTCTAGTTTTAGCCTTTAAAAAACAAGAAAGTATTCATATTTCTATAATCAATATTCAAGTAATTTACCAATGCATGTTATCAAATTAGAGTTCAACGCAGAAATTCTTGTACTCTTCCCCTTCACACTGAATTCATTATCTTATTGCTAAAACACAAACCTTAATAGTTCTTTTACTTCCATTCTGTAGACAATAAATTTTATTAATCTTTTTATGTGTGAAAAATGTCTTTATTTTCCCATCACACTTGAATAATAATGTTGGTGAAGATGTAGAGAAATGAGAACCTTTGAACACTGTTGGTGGAATATAAAATGATGTAGCCAATGTGAAAAACAGTATGGCAGTTTCTCAGAAAATTAAAAACAGAATTACCATATGATCCAGCAGTTCCACTTCTGGGTATAAAATTAAAAGAATTCAAAGTAGGGTTTCAGAGAGATATTTGTATAGCAGCATTATTAACAATAACTAAAAGGTGGAAATGACCAAAATGTCCACTGATGGGTGAATAGATAAATAAAATGTTGTATATACATACAATGGGATATTATTCAGCCTTAAAATAAAAGGAAATTCTGATGCTTGCTGCAACATGGATCAACCGTGAAGATGTTATGTTACTTGAAATAAGCCAGTCATGAAAAAATATTAATAAATACTGTATGATTCCACTTATATGAGGTACTTAGAGTAGTCAAATTCATAGAGTCAAAAAGTAGAATGGTCCATGCCAATGGGGCTGAGGGGAGGAGGGAACGGGGAGTTCTTATTTAACACTTAACACTACTATATACTTAAATGATTAACTGTACACTTAAAATGATTAAGATGGTAAATTATATGTTATGTATATTTTGCCACAATCAAAAACAAAAATAAATGAGGAAAAAAAAGAGTGCAGATGACTGAAGCCATGTGGCAGGAGACTGAGGAATCAAAAATGGGAAATGAAAATTAGAGATAGTGTGTGAAAATCTGTTCTTTCAAAAATTGTGGTTGAGGGAGATTTTCTGAGCATAAAATCATTGAAGGGAAATGCAAAGTTAAAGATCAACATATCCAACCACCTAAAATTTAACACATTTTAAGATCAAAACCTCCTGTAAAATGAAAAAGCAAGTATCAAATGATGAATGATATTTGTTTAAAAGAAGGTATCCTACAGAGGAATAATACCCTTGATAGTTAAATAGCTAATGATTGTAGATAACATTTATGGAGCAATACTATGTGCCAGGCACTGTTGTAAGCACTTAACATACTTTATCCATTACTCCTCACAAAATGTTTTCCTAAATTTCTCCCACCCCAAACCTTGTCATGAATCTGCCATCATGGTGAGAAGAGAACTAGTCTGAGGTCAATAATTCAGGACCCCCTGAAGCCCTCCCACACTGAAAGATCTCCCCCAGACATCCACGTAATGTTTAAAGTTTTAGGAATAGAAACTGATTCATTTCATTTTCAGAAATTCTTACTATGATGCAAATATTGGATCATGATGAACTATTAAAGTCATTAATAGGTTAGTGTGGATTAACTTGTCAGTTTGCATAGAAGGATTAGGTGAGTTGGTAGTGAGGGAGGAATATTTGGAAGGAGAAACTCCCTCGGAACAGCAGCTCATGATCAGAACAGCCCAGTGGGAGAACTCAGGCAATTAGAAGTACTGGTACCGGGGCAAAGAAACACCTGGGACAGGAGAAGATAGGACAGATGGCAGACAAAGAGGCACCGAGGACAAGCTTTAAATAATTGCATGAAAAAAAAAATAGTCTTCCTTAAAGTCAGGATGATACCTTCAGTAGGAACTATTCATCACATAGGTCTTTACTGTCGGCCCTTATTGGCAATAGCTGCCCAGAAATCAGACTTTGAGAAAACCAGAAACCTTTATCGCAACCTTCTCATTGATGCAGGAAAAAAACAAATCAGGGAAGCATCACTCTCTTACCACTTGTAACTTCTATGCAATTCAGTCAAAAGCTAACTGGTGTCATCAAAACTGTAAAAACAGAAATATCAACATGTTTAAAGCAGGGATATCATCCCTACCTCCAGTTCCAGCATCAGGAAACTAAGCCAGGATTTTCTATCTGTGAGTAGGTATTTAAAGATAGCCTGCTAAAGAGCTCAATAGTACTAAATCATATTGACTTAACAATCTAAGGAATTTTCCTAAAATGCCTAAAATAAATCTTTGTATGTGTTCAGGTAGTCCTGACATTTTCCTCTGAACTTTCAAACAGAAGAAATTAGAAAACCTAAATATCCTTTGTTGTTGTTTTTTTATCCAAAAGCTGGCCCTAGACTGTATGACCACAATTGTCTATTTTTTCATTTGTGGCCTTGTCTCTTCCATTTCATTATATATTCCTCAAGGACAGGAGCTGTGTCCTTTTATAGCTCCCCAGAGTACATGGTGGACACTCATTAAATGCCATTGACTGACTGGCTATCTGACACCACACAAAAGCAGAACAAAAATAATTGACACCACACCTACAGAAAAGGATTAAGGAGACACAAAATTGACATTTCCCACTGCTGATACCTACCCTGTATCATTTACACATTAAGTAGAATTTTTATCTTTAAGGTGGCTCTGTAAATCCCAAATACCATTCTTTTTAAAAAATCAGTTTAGCATGGCCAGTGAGCACTGTATTGACCTGGATAAGATGTGGCCAAATTTAGACCTGATAGATGGATCTGAATGTTGTTAAATATTTGATGTTTTGTTTCCAAATTTCAAAGGCAAACACTTCACATAGAGACTTTTGCAAATGCTTTTCTCTGCTTACCTATGAGTTAACAGGAATCTTTCTGTGAATTTATCTTCCTTTGGACATTTTAGCATTATTGAAGAAGAATATGCATGTGTTGCTATGCTCAAGTATAATTCCCTTTTGTAGGTTGAATAATCAGGATAACCAAGGCCATTTCTTTTCTATTTCTGTATCTTTTACTCTGTGGATGCTTCATGATTATGAATCATAATGATGAAGTCTTATTTGATCATGTTTATATCCATTTATATTTTGAACTGATGATGCCCATTTGTCTTTCTTATTCAGTGATGAAAAAATAGTTGATTGAAAGCAAGTGTGTAAGAATGCTTGATTTGCATATTATCTGAATGCCATCAATGTTATTTCACTTCCCTCTCCAAGGATCCTCCCTCAGTGACAGGAAAGAGTTTGAGAGAAGTTCCTGCTGAGCAGCATTTCTGAATGAGGAGCCAATAATATCTACAAATAATCAGGTCATTTGAATCCTGTGAGGAAATCACTGTGGGACTATATCTAACAAGCATCTGAAATTCTGATTTAATATCCTTGTTCTGAAGGAATTCCAGCTCTTCAGAAAGACACTCTACAAGAAAGCGAATGTCTAATTCAGATGTGGGAGCTACTTGCCAGGGGTAACCTCAGCTGAAAAGATAAGAGATTTTATGTAAACTACCTGTAAATCTCAAAAAGTACAACAAACTATAACTTTCCTGTTGGGAAAGAAGATTCCTTTTGCCTTTGAGAGTGAAAAAATGACTCCTTTTGCTGGTAAGAAACCCTTGTGGAAGTTCATGCTATTGATATCAAATGAAACTGTAATCTGTCTGTGGCAAGAAAAAAATCAGCAAGGATTCAGGGGGAAATTCAGGTCTCCCTGGAGAATAAGAAGACTAAAAGAGAAGCCCCAAAGCCTCTTTTATTTGTATCTATTAGCCTCCCAATGAATAGCTCATATGCTATTAAGAGAAGTATTCCTTCTTTCTCAAACAAACATTGCTGGGCACAGAGCTAGGAGCTAATGTTTCACTGGTGAACGAGACAGTCTGATTCTTGCCTTCCTGAGCTTATGTATGGAATGGAAAGGAAGATGGACTTCAAGGATGCTGTGACCCCCTAGCCTCTGCTTTCGTGTGAGATCCATGAAGACTTGTTGAAAAAAAAAAAAAAAATGTGTTTAACCTATGACCTGAAAGATGAGAAGCAAAGGGCCAAAACAGGAGAGAAGAGTATTTAAGAAGGGGTTAATAGTACATGGGAAGTGATCACAAAGGCAAAAAATATTAAAAGCATTTTTTACATCAAACTAACCTAACATTGACCCTTCCTTGGAGATACCTTCTCCTTACCCACCACCCCACCATCCCCACTTGACATACCTCATAAAGTATTCTAAGCACTTTACAAAGACTAACTCATTTAGTCCTCAGAACAAACCTGTGACTTAAGAACTATCATGATCTTTTTCATATGGGAAAACCAAGGCATACAGAGGTTAAGCAACTTGCTCATAAGGCAGAGCAAGTGAAGGTAGAAACAGGTATTCAATCCTACGCAGTCTGCTCCTAGCTTTCTACTCTTAACCACTATGGTAAACAATCTTTCCACCTACTTTCAAGATAAGGATTAGTGGGTTTGAGCCTAGGCCTAAAAATCGAGATGTGACTGAGTAGCAACTGAACATAGTTAAGGATTATGAATAAATTAGTTAATTACACATATTTTTTTAAGGAAAGTTCTACCAGTGAGTTCACTTTTAGATATTCTAGGTCCAAAAGCATAATAATATGTGCATTCCACTTATTAGCTTATTGAGTTCTCACGAAAACAATACTCTAAGGTGGGCATTATCATCCTCACTTTGCAGATTTAAAAAATGGAGAATCAAAGAGATTGACAAATCATCCAATGGTTACACTTTTGTAGGTAGTGTAATCAAACCAGTTTAGCCTTCACATTAAAATCTATATTTCTTTTTCTGTTACAGTCAGTTATAAACTAACCAAAAAAGTTCATGTGATAATTAGACCTTTAAGAATGATCATTGTATTTTATAGATTCTGAAAAATAGCTCATCCTTTGAAATTGTAGAAATGATGCAAGCTTGAGGAAACAGAAACAGGACATACTTTCCAAAAACTCTGACTTCAATCCATGTGAGAATTTACGCTTCTGCAATTCAAATTGTAGAGGTGGCAAGAAAAAGGGAACCTTTTCAAATAAGGGTTAAAAAAAGTTACCTTAGGGATTAAGAAAAATAGGTGGAAGGGCTTATAAGAGAAGAATCTACAAATGGATATAAGAACTGTAGACATTGAGATGAGCTCATGGGAAGAAGGTAAACCCCAAGAGAGAGGAACTCTGAGGGGTGAATCAATATCCCTATACCAGTCAGAAGAACTATGTTTAAAACCCTTAGAGATGAGAAAAGGCAATATCTGGCTAATACTTCTATAAAAAATCTTAGGAGATGTGTCCTATATAAACCCTATGAAAAAAATAAAAAATAAAAAGCTTGTAGGCAAATGCCTTATGAATGGCTTGGTGCTATTCTTGTGGTAGTGAGTTTCTCTCTCTTTCATTCTATCTCTTGCTCTGAGGAGACTGGATTCATTCTCTCCAGAATGGATTACTTCCCTCTAGAGTGGGTTGTTATAAAGCCATGATTTCTTCTCTTGGCACTTGTCTGCTTCCCCTTTGACCTTCTCCGCCATGTTGTGATGCAGCATGAAATCCCTCACCAGAAGCCAGGGCCACACCCTTGAACTTCTCAGCCTGCAGAACTGTGAGTTAAATAAGCCTCATTTCTTTACAAATTATCCAATCTCAGGTATTCTTTTATAGCAATACAAAATAGACAAAGACACTTGTAGAAAAAAGTCTTTTATTTATTTTTTTAATTTTAGAAATTTTAAAGTGTGTTAATGCATTTAACTACTAACATTTTGGCATATTTATTTTTTAAGAGAAAATGCTCCATTATTTGCATAAAATTGATTTATATTTACAATAAAAGGTTAAATAATGCTGAAAAAATTAAAAAATGATTCTAAATTTTATTAGAAATGACTATATTAATTATTTGGTGGATGTCAAGTTGTCATTTGACATATATATACAAATACTTTGTAAAAAGACAAATAGAATGAAAGAATATCTTTTGTGAAAATGAAGTAATACATACATGATGATTTAATGAAACATATTAAATTTAATTTTTATTTAAATGAAATAGCAGAAGTGAAACAGAAAGAATTGTTGAACTACAAACAAGTGTTTTTTCACCACACACACAAAAAAATTATTTCTTTAGAATTTCTCCAAAGTTAAAAGAGAGAATAATATTGAAAAAAAAATAATGAGGCTGCAGTTGTGGCTTTTATATTCATGTTTCATTTTAGATATTCCCTGTTACTTTCCACTTTGTAACATAAGGACTTTTTTTTTTAGAGTCTTAACTACTGGGGAGGCTGAGGCAGGAGTTCAAGGTTATGGTGAGCTATGATCACGCTACTGCACTCCAGCTTGGGTTAACAAAGCAAAACTTTGTCTCTAAAAAACCACAACAAAAAAAAAGTTTTACAAAAGTTAACAAAAACAGAATAGCAGAAATAAATCAAAATAAATCAGTAATGGCAATCAATAAAGATGGGCTGCTCTTCAGTTAAAAAGATTAACATTTTTTAAACTATTTTTTAATCAGCTATATTGTATATGAGAGAGAGCACTAAAAATGAGGACATGTTGGAAAAGGTAGTCTATGTAATGCTAACTGAAATAAGCTATTGTTACCATATTAACATTTTAATGCAAAACAGTGTTAGAAATAAAGTTAGTCTGTGTTTTAATAATATATTTTCAATTCAAAGGAAGACGTAATAATTCCAACTTGAATGCCCGTTACTATAATCTTAAAATATATACTGCAAATATTAACTAAATTCAAGTGGAAATTGACAAATTTGCTATCATCTCTGTCAATAATTATTAAGTCAAAATCTCTGTAAGGGTATAGAAAATTGGAACAGCACAAAAACTTATATGTGTATGTGTGTGCACATATTGTTGGGGAAATATAATTTAAAAACAAAATCTTCTCCCAACCCAAAAATCCTCTTCACAAAAGAAGTAGAGAAAGAAAAGAGTTGTATTATTGAATAAACATTAAACCAGAATGTGATGTACATCACTGGCAAGCCACTAAGAGTTTGCAAAGACAAAGAATTCCCACGTTTATATAGGCAGGTAGATACAAATCGTTACATTCATGTTTTCAGGATAATAACTAGTCTTCTAGTAAAAGGACTTGACGGCACCATCAGTCCCTTTACCTGGTTAAGTGAGGTGACCATCTGCTTTCCTTAATTGGCTTGATGAGGGCGGGGGTGGGCAAGAGACACTTTTTATCTTTTGACAAAACCTGGTTTTACAAACTGGAGCAAGACACTCACGGAAGTTAGGCTCCTACTCAACAGGAAATGGGAGATAAGGGCTCTTCTATTTCCCTGGATGTTTACATTTCAAAGAGATGACTTCAGGGTCCAGGAGAAAGGCATTCTTAAAGCCGACAAAAGCATAATCTAGTCTTCAAAAGGATTTATATGTATTTCAAACAAATGGGAAAGTACTTAAAGTTTTAATTAATTAAGTTTTCTAAGGTTAATAATGTAAGAAAAAGGAGGGGAAGTAAATCTCTTCCCTTATGTTCAGCTGGGAGAATTAATCCTCTTATTTTTAGATTGTATTTGTCCTTACAGTGTACAACATTGTGACCAACAATTAAAGGATAACTTATACTTTTTAAAAATCATGGACTAATTATTTTTTTAAAATTGACCTTGCATCAGGCAAGTAAACGTCAATAAATTTCAAAAGATTGTTATAGACCAGGCACAGTGGCTCACACCTGTAATCCTAGCACTGTGGGAGGCCAAGGCAAAAGGTGACTTGAGGCCAGGAGTCCTAGACCAGTCTGAGCAAGGAGACCCTGTCTCTACAAAAAAATAGAAAAATTAGCTAGGCGTGGTGGAGCGCACCTGTAGTCTCAGCTACTCAGGAGGCTGAGGCAGGAGAATCACTTGAGCCCAGGAGTTAGAGGTTACAGTGAGCTATGATGACACCACTGCACTCTAGCCCAGGCAACAGAGCAAGACCCTGTTTCAAAAAAAGAAAAAAAAAAATGTTATTATTCAGTCCACTATCTCTGCTAAAATTGCAATTAAGTTAGAAATCAAGAATCCACACGTTAGAAAAAGTAAACCTAATCTCTAAATAACTAGTGGGTCGAAAAAAGAAGTTTTTTGGAAGTTTTAAAATAGTATATATCAAAACTTGTTCAGTTAAAATACTTTTGGGTCAGAAATGTATAGCCTCAAAAATGCTTACATTGTAAAGATGTAATCTGAAAAATAAATAAGCTAAATACCCAATTTAAGAAACTAGAAAAAAGAACTGAGTAAAGCTAAAGGGAATGACAAATGAAACTAATAAATATAAAAACAAAACAATGAACTATAGCACACAGATATAATAGAGAATACCAACAAAGCAAAACAATTATTTGAGAACACTAATAAAATTGACAAAATTCTGGGATAATTTTAAAAAGAGAAAGCACAAATAAATATTATTAATAATGAAAAGTATACATATTTTCAGATATTGTAGACATGAAATATATAATAAAATAATATTAACAACTTTATACCAATAAATTTTTAAATTTTTTTTATTTCAGCATATTACAGGGGTAAAAATATTTAGGTTGCATATATTGCCTTTGCCCCACCTGAGTCAGAGCTTCAAGCGTGTCCATCCCCCAGATGGTGCACACCGTACCCATTAGGTGTGAATATACCCATCCCCACCTCCCCATTCCCATCTGCCTGACACCTGATGAATGTGATTACTATATGTGCATTTAAGTGTTGATCAGTTAATACCAATTTGATGGCGAATATACTAACAAATTTTAAAACTGAAATGAAATGGGACAAGTTTTTAGAAACATCTAACTCACCAAAAATTGATGCAAAAAGAAATAGAAAACTTGAATAATTCTATTACTATTTGGTAAGTGTAATCAGAAGTCAAAACTCTTCCCATAAAGAGAACATGGGAAATTATTTAACCTGAAATTATTTAACCAATAAATTCTATGAAGTTACATAATTTTCATCTTGTAAAATCATTATAGAAATAGAAAATAACCTGACCAAATTCATTTTATGAGACTAGCATAACCTTTGTATCAATTTGACAAGGAGAGTACAAGAAAGAAAAAGGACACTTTTTTGATAAGGTTGTTTGATTTTTTCTTACTGATTTTCCTGAGTTCTAAACAGATTCTTGTTATCAGTCCTTTATCTGATGTGTAGTATGCGAAAATTTTTTCCCATTCTGTAGGTTGTCTGTTTACTCTCGTGATAGTTTCTTTGGCTGTGCAGAAGCTTTTTAATTTGATCAGGTCCCATTTATTTATTTTTGTTGTTGCTGTGATTGCCTTAGGGGTCTTCTTCATAAATTCAAGAATGGAAAAATAAGCACCACATGTACTCACCAGTAAACTGGTTTCCCTGAGTGCACATTTGGGAATAACACCAATTGGGTATCGGACAGAGGTGGGGGCTGGGGGAAAGGGATGGGTGTATACCTACTTGATGAGTGCGATGCGCACTGCCTGGGGAATGGACACGCTTGAAGTTCTGACTGGGGGGGATGGGGGTAGGGGTAGGGGATGGGTGCATACCTACATGATGAGTGCCATGTGCACTGTCTAAGGAATGGACACGCTTGAAGCTCAGACTCGGGGGGGATGGGGAGGCATGGGCAATATATATAACCTGAACTTTTGTACCCCCATAATGAGCTGAAATAAAAAAAAAAATTCTATTACAGTTTTCCACCAATTACTATATTTTTATGTCTGTAAACATGCATTTAAAAATTGTAACTCTAACTTAATTTGGAGGAAAGGACCAAGGGTTTTGCAAAATCCATGTAAAAACATTAATGGGAATGTTCTGTTTCTTGATTTGGTTTTAGTTATACAAGCTGTAACTTTGTGATTTGTGCACTGTTCTATACCTCAATATAAAGTCCAAAAAATTACTGAGAAAAGAAAAGAAAAGAAAAGAAAAAAGACAGTCATGATAAAAGGTACAAAATAAATCATTAGCAAATTTAATCCAACAATATGTGAAAAGGATAATCCATCATGATCAAAATGAGCTTCTCCCAGAAATGTAAAGTTATTACATTAATTAATGTAATTCACCACATGAATGGATTACAGCTGAAAAATATGATTACTTCAATTGATGCAGGAAAAGTCTTCAAAGAAATTCAACATTTATCCATTAAAAAACAAAACAAAAAATCTTATTAATTATCAGGGCAAATAAAACTAAGCCAACCATTTCACATTCACTAGATTGCAGAGAACTTAAAGCCAGAGAATGTTAAGTGTAGGCAATAATATCCAGCATTTGCACATTGCAAATGGGACTGAAATTTGACATCATGTCATGATGTTAAAGAAGCACCTACCTTACCACTTAGTAATCCCACTCCCAGTACATATCCTAGAGAAATTCATGAACAAATTCACCAGAATACAGGCAGAGAATATGTATGGCAATATTTCTGATAATAAGAAAAAAAAGAAATCCATCTATATATTCATCAATTGTAGTATGAATAAATGTTGGATGAAGTTTTGGTATATTCTTACATGAAATACTCTACAGCAGTAAAAATGAATGAATTATGGCCACATACATTAAAATAGGTGAGTCTCAGAGACATAATGCTGCACAAAAAACCAAATCACATAAAAATAAATATAGAGTAATTCTATTTATATAAATTTCAAAAACACATAAAATCAAACATTATTTAGAAATACAAACATATAAGATAGACATGTGAAATTAAGGAAGGTCACTCAAGGAAATTCAAATGTACTGATGTTCTATTTCTTAAATTGGTTGGTAATACCTAGGTATTTATCTTGCTGGTATTCTTTTTACCCTACTCAAATATTATTAATCCCTTTTTATCTATTCAATATTTAATAAATCAATTAAAAACATATCAAGTGAAAAAAGTAAGAAAACAAATTTATTCCCTGCTCCAATGTGACATAATTGCAAGTCAGTATCAGAAAGCTGATACTGAGATTTTCTTCTTCATGTCAAGTGGCTCCTGAAGAATTCAGTTCTGCACAATACACAATTTGTAGCCATAAAGATGAGATGGCTGCAGAGTATGCACAATTTATTGTCCTTTGAAGATCAATGTGCTACTTAACCCCTTTGCTAAGTAACAAAAAGATGCACAAGCAATAGTTTGTACATTCCCAAATGTCCTGCTGGTCTGGTTCACTTTTGCTAATCTTTCTATCTTATGTAACTCACTCTGTACAAACAGATTTCTCATCCTTTTTTCCTCTACCTTAAATGCCCAAGGACATAATGGAGAAAATGAGAAAATTCATCTTCAAATCAATATACAACCCTAAAAAACAACCTGAAAATATTGCAGGAGTCTCCTATATTTCATGTTGCTGGCAAATGTTCCGCTTCTATATTTTTGTGCAGCAATATTTAAAGATTTGGGACATATGAGTCATAAAATGAGGAACTGGCCACCCAAAGAAATTTATTTTTAATCATTCAAATTAACACAATAATTTTATTTTTATTAAAGCAATAAGCACATGTAACACAAAGCTTTCATCTAAGTCATATAATCTATATGAGAATAGCACCTTTTTGCTAAAATACAGTTTTATGTTTTAATATAGTATTAAAAGAGTAATTGTTAGGCTTTTGCCAATAAATTAATCCCATTTAAAATATGTTCTATACCTTGGGTGTTTATTTATATTTTCAGTATAAATATCAGTGTAAAATATTCTGTGTAGTACCAATTTGGGGGTCTGGATCCTCAAAGTTTAGAGTGATTTGCTTTTATGTCCTAACAAATTTTGTCAGGGTTCATCCATTTCCAAGATATCCGTCAAAATTTTGAAAACTCTTGGGAGCCTTCAAGTGAAGAGTATGGTGACAGTCACAGTGGATGGCGTACAGAAGGAACGGAATCTCTCCACACCACTTTAGTAAAGGAGGCAACTCATTACATTTTTAAAAGTTAAATGATAATATAAAGCAACAAAGCAAAGCTGTCACAATGATTAGATAACTATTCTTAGGAGTGGAAACGGAAGAGGTTATTGAGGATTTGGCTGATCTGGGAAGGCTTAATGGAAGATGAGACATGAAAGCTGGATATAAAAGAATGGGTACAATATGGACAGATAGGAAAAAGTAGGGGTGGGGGAAGGGGTGGGGGAAGACCAGCGTTATGAAGACTAGTTAACAGGTTATTGTAATATCCCAATAAAAAATCATAAGCTCCCTGAAGAGAGAATAATGGAAAATTAGAGAAGACAGAGGGAATAGTGAAAAATGAGTCTAGTGTATCAAGCCCTGGTGCCTTGGAGAAATTTAGTGCTACAATTAACAGATAAAGAACATTCCAATAGGAAAGGTTATCTGTTTCTGTTAATAATAGTATCATTATCTTAAATGGATTTTGAAAGAAAAATTATTTGTACTACCTCTAAACGTCAAGGAAAGGTATAAAATAAGCCTAAAATCTGTTTTTTCATGATACGTTTACACTTAGACCAATTTCATAGCTCAATTATTTTTTGAAAAAGTTATTTCAACATGAGCACTTATACTGTTCAAGTAGTATTAGGCATTATGTGATAGCCAAAAACAAATAAGACATTGTCCCTGCACTCATTTGAATCAAAATTTATTAAATTAAGATGTAATTTAAGTGGAGTCATGCATATTATTCAGAGTGATTTTTTTTATTTTTCATTTTTATTATTTTTAAAAGAATATAGTCTCATTCTAGTGAGGGAACAGATGCCACAAAGATTTTACAATTCAAACTGTTTTTACAGCAATTTATATTTCTCTTTTTATTTGAGTCTATTGAGATTGCAATTTTATTTTAAATTCTGTCCTTTTTTAGCAAATATATTCTTCCTATTTCTTTAACAATTGCCTGAGAAGTGTCTGCTTGACTCTTCTGTTAATTCAAATCAAAATCTGTCCCCAAGCTTTATAAGACTACATATATAACAAAATATACTATCTACACATAGTCAAATATGCCCATAGAATTTGAATTCTAACACTTGTTAATGGTTAATAAACAAATTCATCAATCAAATTTTCATTTACACATCCGTTGTCAACGGTAATTATTTGTTTCTTGAAAGTCAGAAGTTTCTGCTTTGTTAGGATTATTAGTGGTAATGAGTAAATTAAAATGTGTTTGAAATTGCACAGTGCCTACATTAGGCAGCAAATCAGATATGAACAGCATTTTCACATGGTAATATCAGTTGTCTTGGGACATAAGGATTTCTAACCTTCAAAAAAGTCAGAAATTTACTTTTCTAATACCTATTCCATGTGCACATGTGTGTGAGCTATGTGCATATGTGTGTATGCAAGACCCACTAGTAAACCAAATATATCTACAATATTGTAAATATTTAGGCATTCTACATGTACACAAGCTTGTTGCATAGAGCTTATTATTTTGCCTCATTTGTTGAATCAGACATTTAAGTTTGCCCTATTGACTTTTCATTAATTCTCAAAGTGGAGTACAAACAATAAGGAATTATAAGCACAAAAATTACTCTTTTACAGTTTTTATGTACAATGGAGTAGTTAGCATTTGTTTATATTTTGACTAGACTTCAGCAGGAAAACATGTAGAGGTCCTGGGGACAGTTTGCTTCCATTTCGCTGCACGAGATTTCAGTATGTCATCTGTAGCCACTGAAAGTGTGGGGTCAAAGGGACAGCCTCTGAGAAAGCCAGCCTAGGATAGAGCCAAACCAAACCAAAACACCCATAGTAATATAATATGTAACAAATAACAACACAGTATGTGTTAATAACACACATCATGTGTGAAAATTTAAATATGAAAATTTAAAATTAAAATATGAAAAATATTTTTTTAATTATAGATTATTTTGTATCATTTACTTTCCTTTTATGTAACTGCTATACTTTAAGCAAAGCAACAATAGGAATAGTTAATAGGCAATAAACAGCTAGGAGTTATTTATAGAAGGGCAAATTAATTAAATGTGCAAAATATATATTGATATTTTTATAATGCTTCTATCTTCAAATAACACAATCATTTTAATGGTTTTTAAACTTTATTGGACATTTAAATTTTGAAGGCTACATTACTATGTACTCAAGATATGTAAATGTGATTTTAAAAGGAGAACGTAAATATAACTAAACAGATATCACCTATATTTAATGAAAAAATATTGACGTTCCTTTGTCCCTGGGTATTTTTATTCTTTCTAGTTTCCTTTCCAATAACACTTCTCCAGAATGACTCAGTCTTTAGGCATCATTCTTTTTCTTTATGTAGTGGTGAAATTGAACACAGTCCAACATAAAATTCAGTTTGACTCGCAGCTCTTCTCTTATCAAGCCCACGTTGCACCGACTCTTGGTGCCAGTCCAAAGTGATAGTATCAAGTTAAACATCCTCTCAACATAAGCGTTTGAGCATGGAATACTTAGAGTTTTACTTACTAGTAATAGCAGGTTTTTAGATTTGTAGGAGTAAGTTTGCAGCTCTCCAAAAATTTCCATCCACCGTGTATCTGTGGGCTTGTTTTGGTAGACCAGTTCTTTGTCAACCAGGTCTTCTGCATCTATAAATTCATGATGATGACTATCTATGTCTAGAATGCCCATCATCATTAAACTCCTCGAAGCATGTTAGATGTCATCACAGAGTCACAGAGCTTAATTTGTACTTGAGAATTTCAAGTTCAATTCCAAACAAGTTAGTTCTAGTAAAGAAATGGAAGTCATTTTTTTGGTTGGCTTCCTTGTTCATAACATTGAAGAACTGAAGTGCAGTTAGTTCATCCTTTCCTAGGCTCTTTATGTTCTCTAGGAAAATCATCAAACAATTTTGGAAAAAACTATATATAAACTTCTCTTTGACTATAATCCTTTTCTCCATTTTCACCCTCAAAATAATTCCAAATTATAGAAACTCATTCTTCTTATCTCACACTTTGGAAATCTGATTTTATATCAAGTCAGCATTTTAAAATCTTTTCTATGGCTAGCAACAATTATATTCGTCTTGTAGATACATGTCTAAGGAACCTGTTTCCTTTAATTACTACAAAGTCAAATATCTCATTAAGTGCTTTTTCACATTTTGAGGAAACTGAAAATTAACCAAAAATTTTTATTATAAATATTTCAATACCACAGGTCAGCATATCATATGCCTTTCTAGCAGTGTTGTGTACAAGGTGTTCAGGACATTTAGCTGGTAAGATATTCTTTATTCTTCTGGAGAAGTTTATAGACAGAATGGAATTTGCTAAAATTTATATTTGCATTGTCTATGGAACATTCAGATAAATGAGCAAAGTCTAATTTGTATTTGGATAAGATATCAACAATCTTTTGTTTTATGTTTTCTGAGGCTTTCCTAAAATCTTCATAGAAATCAAGATGTCTTGGAACTCTAGTTTGCAAATCAAAGAGTCTAAGAGATAGGAGGGAATATTCTTTGTTGCTGTGATTTGAGACATCACTTGATGTATTGTAGAAAGAATGAAAGTTACTGTGAGATCTGACAGAATAAGCTCAATTATTTGTTATCAAAATTTATTTTCTGAAGTTAGTTGCACGAGACATTCTGAGGTTAGTGGCACCCTCAGAAACTAACTTTACACAGTTTCATAGAGCAATCAACTGAATGATACAACAATGTATGTTCTTTCCTATAGCATGCTCAAGCTAATTCGGGCACTACTATTTTCGGCTAAGTATTGGTTTCTGTGGGGGAAATAAAACAACTTTTGATTGACTTAGCAGTACTTGCCTGTCTCACCCTGACTTGTGAAACTCATTTGCCATATGAAAGGTCCCCAATTTATGTGGTTTGACTTATGATTTTGCAACTTTACAATGAATGGTGTGAAAGTGATACCCACTCAGTAGAAACCGTACTTCTTTCTCTAGGCAGTAGAAGCAAGCTGCCATTCCCAGTCAGCCAGGCATTTTTGAGTTAGATATTTTCCACTTACGATAGGTTTATCAGGACACAACCCCATTATAAGTTGAGGAACATCTGTATATGCTTTTACATCTCCTTCTCTACCATGCCCAATCCCAAATTCTTTTCTGCATATTATGCAGTCATATTTAGGGTATTTGCTCACCTGATCCAGTTGTATGTGTCCTTCCATCTATCATTAAAACAATAGTCATTTAAACTTCATTTTCATAATGTCTATGTCACGCTGGAACTGGCATTGTAAGCATCCTCACATTCATTTTCTGAATTCTTAGAAAATACAGTCACTTTTAGAAAAAAACATAGCATTTCACAGTCTTAAAAGTTAAGATAGTACTATCTTAATACACAGCACAACAATTAATCCACAGGCAAAGTCAAAGACAGACTGTTAACACTCATGCTCACAATTGCCACACACTTAAGTCACACAATTTCATCATATCCATTACTATGAACCATAAATCATGATTGCCAACATAAGCAATCAGGGAAAAAGGAGGAAAGAAAAAATGGCAATCACAGCTATGAAATGTAGGCGATCTGTGCTATATCCATTTAACACTAAAAACAATGTTGCTTCCAGCCCCTAATTTTTGGGCTACTATGTGAATTTAGTACTTTCACTCCAACCTTCCTCACTCATCCCCCAAAACTGGCACTTTTCATATTCTAAAGAGAGGTTTCCTAGGACTTTCAGTACTAAAACCTGGACAGTCCCAAGAAGACTAGGACAATTGGTCACCTACTTAAAGAGCCAAAGAAACAAGAGCAGTTAGCCATATCTACACACCAAAACCATCTCGCATAAACTGACCAGTAAGTAACTACCTGGTTGTTTCAACAAAGAGGTCATTTAATCTGAGTGGTTGAGGTGTGTGAATATAAACTGAGTAATCACGTTTGGAAGAACGTAGCACTTTCATAGGGACCTGATTCACTCTTGATATGAACTAACCTGCCTTTTGCTCATGTCCAGAATGGCATTTCTTCATAGACATGCGTAGAAGTTAAAGCGTTTGATAATTGTCTCAATGACTAAATGTAAAGGTTGAGGTTTTTATGGTATGATACTTGTAAACTCCAGTAAGCTCAAAATATGTCAATTGAACTTCTTTACTATGTTATAAGCTAGGTTTTCATCTCTCAGATAACAGGGACCACATTTAGCTAGCTTGCTTGCTATTTTAGCAAGTTTAATAAAGCCACTAATAAAATGACCAGAGCAACTCTTGTACAACTTTGCATAACCACAGAAAATATATACACATACCTACACATTTGAAAAGCAGCTTCACAGATAGGATTTCCGCATAGACTCAGAGTTTCTACTTAAGTCCTCTTACAGATTCATAAACAAAAAACTAATAAGCTAGAAAACTTGGCTCTCAGACACCTGTGCAGTTTGAATTTTTAATGCTTGCTGAGAGCTCTTCTTTTGGGATCCTGCTGAACTAGGAGAACTTCAGAATACCAAGTAATGAATGCTCCATCTTCTTGTATAATAATATATAGCTTGAACAAAGTGTTCTTTAACCAAGACCAGGGTAAAGGGTTATTATGTTTCTTCTGAAAGGCAGTTGGATATCTAGTTTCAAACAGAAGTTCAGACAATTTTATAGGATCCAGAATCCCAAGGCTCAGGTATGAAATGAACCCAGTCGCTGAACATAGCAGGTAAGTTCATTATTTAATTTCCTTTCTTCTGTGTACTCTGAATAGAAAGTGCAATCTTGAGGGCTTTATATTTAAGACATAGCTATTTTTAAACTGTATGAAGCAGGTTATTTGAAATGCCTCTTTTTCAACTGTTTGTTAGAGAATTATTTTTTCCTCGTAAGAAAAATAAAAGAAACAAAATAGAAGTCAAGAAAACTAGAAGTTAGTCTCAGCCCAGCTACTCTGTCTCTGTCCTTCAGTGAATCACTTGGCCTTTCTTCATATGAAGAGGTCCACCTTTCACCAGACTAGTCCAACAGTCTAAAGTATCCATATCTCTTATGTGAATTTCAATCAGATATAACTGCTCAGGAATCTATTTTAGAGAGCTCTGGGAAAGATGTTTCCTTTCAATGTGTATAGGGCTGAAGACACTGCTCACTGTCTTAACAGTACAGACTATGTAAATAAATATATAATGATGATTACATAGAATATATAAATTAAAATTGAAGGTTGGGTAAGAAAAGTTATTACATTAGCAAATGTTATAATGTAACTCTAATTTATTCTAAGCTTTGATTCTAAATGGATTAGTTGCTTATAATAAGTGTTATGATTAACAGTTTGGTTTTCAAATATTTAGAAAATCCCCCAAATAATGAAATATATCAGTAACAGTCCCCAGCATTTATAGAATCTTTAATATGGACCAAGTACTGTTCTAAATGTTTTATGTGTATCAACTCATTTATTCCCCTTAATAAACTTTTGAAAAATCTACCATTATTATCCCTATTTTACAGATGAGAAAACTGAAACACAGAGATTTAAGTAACTTGAACCAAGTCATACAACTAGTAAGTGGAAGAGCCAGGATCAAACCCTGTTTGATATTCTAGGAACATATAGGAATGAGTTATTTACAATGAATAATAACTGTAAATATTTATGCTCCTTCAAAGAACAGTTAACTTCAGTGGTATTTCAGCATGGTTTGCTAAACAGCTGGTGAGGCAGTAGGCCGTGTTGGCCAATATGGAGAAGTCCTTGAAATCACTAAGCCCCAGGAGTTTAAACAGACTGCCCTTCAGTAGGACATTTTTGCCCCAGCAAATTTTTTTCTTCTCCATCTAGCTATCTTGAGATCAACAGCCTCTTTAACTTTAATGAGGAATCTGGCCAAGAAGCCCCAGTTTTAGGATGTAATCATCAGACAGAAAGCTATTGGCTAGCTGGATGCTTCTCACGAGTCCCTGAAAACACATTTCCTGTATGGAATCACCTGAGGCCAGCTGGATTACAGAGATTTTTCAGTTACTTATGTAACCGTGCATCCTTGGTCTTTACTTCATTTTTCAGCTCTGTAACAGTATTCAGAACACAAGGGGATCTAACAATTCCCCACAACCTCCTTGAAACCATCGTCAAGAACATTCTTTCAGTCTTTGTTTTATATGTGAGGAAACAGAGACACAAAAAGATACACAGGGACTCTGACCACATTCAAACTCTCCAGTCACAGCAGGAAAATTTGCTCAGCTAATTATGAACGTGCACTTTTATGCTTTATAACCCCTCCTTCCAAGTTCTAGATGTCTTCATCGTAGGTAACAACAGTCCAAAATTCAGTGAGTAGGGGCTGAGGCAAATTAAAGAGATCAAAGGAGCCAGGGCTATTATTCCAGAAACAAGAAAACTCCTCCGTAACTTAGTGACTGTCCGCAAGACTTACTTTAAAGGTTCTCCTGATCAGATACTTTCCACCCATCATCATAGAGATTATAAGGGAAGTAAATGAATTTAAAGTGCCTCAGAAATTTCAAATAGATAAATGAAGGACCTTTTCAAGATGCAAGAGTAGCTGAAAACAGTCGTCGTAGCTAGTTCATTTCCTACTGAAGAGCTTTTAAGGCAGTCATCTATTCTAGATGGATTATAGTCAATTTAAGTTTTTCTAAGTCTGGGTTTTGGACTAAATTGGTGACATTTTTTGCAAGTGTCATGAAGTTCTTTTAGAATCTTATGAAAGCTACAGATCATCTCAGAAAAATGTTGAAAATATGTTCCCACAGACCCCAAAACTCTTTAAGAATCCCTGGTGAGGATGACATCTTGAGATTCCTTCAGCTATGAGATTCTGCAGTGTGCTCTGAGATGAGTATCACACGCTTAACTCCAATTATCTCTGCTTTTGGGGATCAGGCTGGAATTCCTACGCTGTCATTCTTCTTGCTCTGCATCTCATATAGACAGCAGGCCACAGCCGAAACAGGGCAGGAAAAGGGCAGGCAAAAATACTCCTATTAAAGCAAGTATAGACCTGTACTGTTCCAGCAGACGCCTTCCCTATCTCACTGATGTTCCAGGCCTCAGGGCCCACTCTCTTGGGAAAACATGGAACCATGGCCATGCCCACACTCCATATGCCCTTCACTGGAAATCAGCCGGAGCTGCCACACTGAACAAACACTTTAGCATGAGGGAGAACACCATTAAGTCCTTCCTCAATCAGCTTAGCCAAGCACATTAAGGCTGGCCTGGCTAAAGTAATGTTTAAATTGTGGTTTAGCTTGAGGCCAAATTTCCTTAACAATCTGAGTATGGATTATCAAGTTTGAGGACAGGTGAAATTAGCAGATGTTCTGCTTCACTTTGCCTCTCTCTAGTACTCCCTAAGATTCCCAAGCACACATTGTAATCACCACCTTAAAAAAATGTAAATTTTAACTTTCCTATCCTTAAAATATCTCCATGAACAATCACTCATAAATTATTAGGACATTGAATATGAACTGTCCAATTTTGAACTAAAAGTTTAGTTTATTATATCTCAAACAAGCAGCAGTACAAATAATCAAAGTATGAGCCTAAACTACCAACACAGTTTTGCCATCTTAACAGTAGCTTGCTTATGCCAGAAGCAAAGAAGCTGTGAGTGGTAATGAAATAGTGAAAGATGTTTTCCAGAGCTTGTTGAGAATTGAATATTTTTCCATGCAAGAAGTGCTCCAAAGCCTGGAAGAAGTGGTAGTCAGTTGGTGAAATACGGTAGATGACAGAGAGTTTCTAAGTCCCGCTTCTGTAGTTTGAGCAGCATTGTTTTTTGTGACATATGGTCTTGCAAGAGGATTGGCCTGTCTCTATTGACAAATCACGGCTATTTAATTACAAGCATCCTCATCATTTCATCCAAATGGTTTCAGTAGACATCCACTGTAATCAACTGACCAGGTTTCATGAAGCTGTAGTGGATAATACCAACACTGGATCACCAAACAGACACCATTAGCTTTTTCTGATGAACATTCAGTTTTGGACTGTGTTTTGGCACTTCATCTTTATCCAACCATTGTGCCAAATGTTTGTGATTGTCAAAAAGAATCCATTTTTCATCACACATAACAATATGGTGTAGAAATGGTGTTTACCTTTATGTCGTGACTGCCAAAAAAGGCAAGCTTTGAGACGATTTCTCTGCCGATGTTCGTTTAATTCCTGTGGTACCCATCTATCCAGCTTCTTTACCTTGTCCATTTATTTCAAATGGTCCAATATTGTTGGAATAGTAACGTCAAACCTTGCTGCTGATTCATACATAGGTTGAGATGGAATCGCTTCCATTACAGCTTTCAGCTCATCATTTTCCACCTTAGTCTCAGGTCACCCACATGGCTGATTTTCAAGATTAAAATCAACCAGAATGAAACTTCTTAAACCATCAATGTAGTGTGCATTCATTAGCCACATCTTTCCCAATCACTTCGTTGATATTTTGAGCAGTCTGTGCTACATTGGTTCCACGATGGAACTCATATTCAAAAATAACACAGATTTTTTACTTATCCATGCTTTCACAAAAATTGCTCTGGAAGAAATTTTGAAAGATAATCACAAGCCAAACATGCATTTGAAAGCCTGAGGATGTACCTTCACAATAAAAATAAAACCAGAAGTGTCAAAGTGAAATGTCAGAGACATCAACTGTCAGACTTACTACTTAAGGAAATCAGAAATTTCATACTTAATAACCTTAATAGTTCATGTTTAAATGATGGTTCACAAAGCCTTTAGAGAGGCATTATAGCATTGCGGCAAAGCGTCTATACTCTGGAATCAGATTGAGTAGTTTCAAGTCCTGGTGATATCAGGTATTTGCTGTGTGACTTTGAGCAAATTCCTTGATCTTTCCATACTTCAGTTACCTAATATGCAAAATAGGAAATGTAATTCTCATTTCATAGAGTTATTGTAAAGATTAAATGAGATAAAATGCATAAAGTTCTTTAAAATGTGCCTGGCTCACAGTGAGTGCTCTCTCTAGTAGCATTAGCTATTAATATTTTCACACACATTATCTTATTTGAGCCCCATAACAGCACCTGTGGAGGAAGTAGGACAGAGTTCGCTTCATACGTGCTGGAAACAAAGACTCATAAAGGTTAAGTAACTGACTCACACAGAGAGTAAGTGTTACAGTGGAATGGCACTTGTACCTTTGGTTCATAAACTTTGTTAGGTTATAACCTTTGGTTATACAAACTTTGAGAATTTTATAAAATCTGTGAAATATTTCCTCTCTCCCACCCCCCCAAAAATGCATATCTATAAACCATACAAATTTTTGCCTATAATTTCAAGTGCTCAGGGACAACATGAAGCTCATTTGTGAACCCTCTATGGACCCTGCTCCAGAATTCCTTGTTCTTTTCAAGAATTTGAGAATTTCCTATTCTTTTCCAAGAAAATCATTCTTTTTACGATATTTCTTTCCCCAATTTCAAAATTCATGTCTGTTAATGATTCTCAGACAATATGGCAGCCAGAGGACTTGAAACACAGCTCAAACTGTGAATCCCCTGACTCTCCTGCTCCTACATTTAAATCAACAAGTTTATTCCATTTGTGTTTGAATCATTAATACCCATTACCACCATTTCCCATTTGTTTCCTGGTTGCCCTCTGCTCCTACAAACAAAAATGAAGGTAATGAGCCCCAGTTGCATTTCCACTGTAACCCTTCTTAACCTACACCAAAATTAGATAAAGCTGACCTTGCCAAAAAACACAGAAATTCAAGCAACTATCAACCTTCTTGAGGTTTAATCAATCCATCTTTTTTTTTCTAGAAAATTAGAGAGTATGTTACATGTGAACTCATTTTACCCAAATCTTTAGAATTTTTTTATTCTCTTATAACCACCATTTTGCTTCCCAAAACATCTTTATCAGTCAGTATCACCATTAAGTTTGGGAAATTTCTATTTGCTGTTTCTTCAGACTTCCATGGGAGTAGACAACAAGCGGAAAAATGCATTCACCAGGAATTTGACAAGAAAATCTTATTTATCTTAGTTACTCATGATAATGAGTCATCTTCTTGGAAGACAGGCAGTTATATGCATTTGCACAGCTGATGTCAGCTAGATTTTATGCAATCTCAGAGCACAGAAATAGCAGAAGTCTAATGCTGGAGTAATTGGCTCTCAACCATAGATGACCCATAGTAACAATTCTTTAAAAACAAAAGTGCAATTATACACTAAGCCATAGCAGTGTAAGCTTTGCTTGGAAATCCAAACTTCCTAAGAAGAAAAAAGTGGTTGGTCAAACTATGGGCATAAAATTGATATTAACATTGTTTGTTGACTTTTCAGTCTCAAGATCATTTTTATTTTGGAAATATTACACTGGAATCCTAAGAACTGGAGTAGACAATACCTCCTGATTCATCTATTCAAAAAAAAGTTATGCTTTCTGAGCTAAAATAATACCAACCTTTCTATGAATTTCTGAGCCATTGAGTGATATATCCATGAGAAATAAAAAGAACATTTCAAACTACGATGGAATATATAAGCCCATTATTAGCTTCATTGTCACACACAGAAAAGGAAAACATAAAAAAACTTTTGAATCAGTGCAAGATATTATCAAGAATGAACAGGAAATAATTTAACAAGTGAGGAGAACACAGATTCCAGGGGCACCAGACTATCTTTTTGCTTTGCTTCTTTTCTCTCTGAGTTACTTTGAGAAAGAAAAAAGAGGCCTGCAGTGAAGGCAGCATGTCTGGCATGGAGCAGCATGCCATGAAAAACAGGATGAGCCTCACCCAGGAGCATGGACATTTCCCAGCCACTTGCACCATGGTAGCCCTACAATAGTCGCCAATCCCATTAAGGGGTTCTCCAGAGAAACAAGGCCGATAGGAGATAGATAAATAGATATACAGATATAGATACCAACATAGATATGGGACATTTATTATGGAAATTGGTTCACGTGATTATGGAGTCCAAGAAGTCCCCTGATCTGCCGGCTGCAAGCTGGAGAACCAGGAAAGCCAGTGATGTAATTCCCGAGTCCAAAGACCTGAGAACCAGGTGGCCTGCTGGAATAAGTCCCAAGACAAGTCCAAAGGCGCAAAAACCAGCAGTGCTGTTATCAGAGGGCAGGAGAAGATGGATGTCCTAGTTCAAACAAAGGGAGTAAATTCACCCTCTTGTCTCTCTGTTCTATTCAGGCCTTCAGCAGATTGGATGGATGGTGCCTGCCCACATTGGTGAAGGCATATCTTCTTTACTCAGTCTACTGATTCAAATGCTAATCTCTTCTGGAAACACCCTCTATGGCACACCTAGATATATGTTTTACCAGCCATCTAGGCATTCCTTTGCCCAGTCAATTTGGCATATAAAATTAACCATCATGAGTACCATGTGTCCAAAGAATCGTTGTTTCAACAATTACTGAGCACCTATCAGGAGTCTGACATTACCCTAGGCAGAAGAGATGTAAAGAAAAATCCAGCATCTCTCCTGTCCCCATGGAGACATAACAAATAATTATATGAAACAAAAGAAGTTCTATAAGATATATACCAGCTGCTAGGGCAGCCATTGTCTAATACAATAAAGCATATTAAGCCAGGAAAGTGCCCCAAGACCACATCTTTTATGCCAATCAGAATCCCCAGATGAGGGGCTATCTCAGCCTACATCTCCAAAGTCAAGTGTATGTGCAGCCTTTAAGCCCCTTTGAGGTCAGTGGCATTCTAAAGCCAGGTTCAGACACAGAGAACCCTGAAACTGCATCCAGCACCACTCTTAGAATCCTGTGAACAAATAATTATACACAGCACATTGTATTTTTCAAAACACTTTAAGAAATTTTGAGTCTTATGCCTTTCATGATGTTTAGAAGAAAGACATTATTCTTCTCATTTCATTGTATATTTATTATCTGCAATATATCATTTATTATATAACAGCTTTATGTCTTATAATTACTGAACAGATTATGTGTTACCACATGCCAAATATATAAATATATAAAGCACAAATTTGTTATATTAAACAATAATGTATTATATATCAATACCACATGTTTGCATTTTGGTTATTTAATATCTACCTATACCACTAGAATTTAACTCCCTGAAGCCTTCTCTGTTTTTTACATGGCTACAATACATGCCCATGTTAGAACAGTGCTAAGCACCCAGTTGACGTTCATTACCTACTGGTTGCATCAGTGTTTAATGAATTTTACATTTGAGAATACAAGAGTTAAGTGACCTACATGTAGTGAACCAGCTAGTATATGAAAGAGACAAGATTGAAAACAGGTCTCCTGGCTCCTTTAAGCTTCTACCAGGTTTCCCCCACCATCGTAAGAACTTAATGAGGGAATGGCAAGGAACACGGTTTTTTCTTTCTTCTCACCATCTGTCCACACTCTCTTTTCTCTACTATACCTCACAACCATTAGATCCATCAGTCACAAAGGCCTGTGGATACCACCTCAGGAAATAGCACCAACAAAGGGCTTGGTTTAATAATCTGATCCTTCCAGGCTTGTGACTCACTATGCTGCCTTCCTCTCCTTGGCTGTAACGAGCTGCTAGGTTAAATCCTGTCTTGTTTTTTTAAACAAGATTAAAAAAAAAAAAAAACTTTTCCATTTGACTTTGGATCATTTTGACAAAAATATCAGAAGTAGAGTCAGACAAAAACATCTAACAACCTCTGTGGTAACATTGGCATTGTTTTAACAAAATAATTTCCATGATTCTAACTACGTGGAATGGTTATGGTGTTTTGTAAATTATGGGGCCGTGGGATGAAAGCAGGTGCCAATATCAACTGTGATAACTGCACAGAATTAGTCAAGGCTTTACTTGAGAGAAGAAAAAAAAAAAACACTAGGGAAGGTTTTCCTTCCCCAAGATATTTTCTCCATGGTCCCTGCTATGGTGCTTGAAATGCTGGTATTAATAAAACGTTGGATTCAGGCACTGAAGTCACTGTTAAAACACCAGTGGCCTTTTGTGGGGACATCACAAGCAAAACAACCATTGGATCCAATTAAAATATCAGAAAAGTTAACAGTCATGGTACACTAATCTCAAAGAATGGGATACAGGACAGGGATGTTTAGGAGGAATAATTACAAACGGTTTCTCTCTTTTTCTATTCCCACTCCCACAGTTCTGGTCTAAGCTTGGATCATCTTTTATCTCGATTATTAATTAGCTCTCTGGCTCTAGTCTCTTCAAATTTCCAAACTTCCGACTCTTCCCCTGACTGCCAACAGAGTGATGAATGTAAAACATAAATCTGATCATGTCATTCTATACTTAAAATTCATCTGTAGTTCCCTCTCCCCAAAACTGAAATCCAAACTCCTTAACACATAAAAAAAATGATGTGTTTCTTGCTTGCTTTTAAAGTCACATCTTCGCCTACTCTCCCATGGGTACCAAGCTATTTCTTTCTTTCTTTTTTATTTGAGGGTATTACGAGGGTACAGATGCTTTGGTTACATGAATTGCCTTTGCACCACCTCACGAGCATGCCCATCCCCCAGACAGCAAGCACCGCATCCGTCAAGGGTGGATTTACCCATCCCCTCCCCCCGCACCTGCCCGACACCCTATGAATGTTACT
Source organism: Eulemur rufifrons (assembly GCF_041146395.1). Classification (NCBI taxonomy): domain Eukaryota; kingdom Metazoa; phylum Chordata; class Mammalia; order Primates; family Lemuridae; genus Eulemur; species Eulemur rufifrons. The sequence goes on from NC_090985.1 coordinate 68,159,610, forward strand.
TCCCATATGTGCACGTTAGTGTTGATCAGTTAGTACCAATATAATGGTGAGTACCTGTGGTATTTGTTTTCCCATCCCTGTGATACTTCACTTAGAAGAATGGGCTCCAGCTCTATCCAGGATAATACAATAGGTAGGTCATCATTTTTTTTTATGACTGAGTAAAGCTATATCTTTAATCATTTCCAAGTGAAGCAGAAGTGGCCTTCCTCTACAGGCCTTGGTAAGCTTTTCAGTTTCTTACAGCTCAGTTGACAATATTAATGATTAGAAGTTTCTGATCCCTTACAAAATACTAGACTCTATGCTAAGTGCTTTAAATATCTCATTTAGCACTCTCAAAACCCACATGTATATCCTTCCAACAGATCCATTGTGAGCTTTTTTGTTTTTGTTTTTGTTTGTGCAGCTATTGGGCTGACATTTTAAATATATTTCTCTGTGTTTGGTAATCATGATATTGTGGTTGTTATCCTGTGCTTTGGACTCAAGCAGACCTGAGTTTGAGGTTTAACTCTTCCACTTACCACCAACTTGGACAAGTTACTTAACCACTGCAAGCTCAGTTTCCTCATGCAAAAAAGTTCTGGACTGGAAACACAATTCAAACTCACCACTGCCCTCATAGTTCTCAAAATTTGACTGAAAGAAGAGGTATTTTTGGAAATGTGACATGCATGACATAAGAGATGATAAGTTTTTTGTACACGAGTATGTATCAGTGCTGAGCCCATTAGTGGTTCACTGTAGATAATAAATATTTGTGGAGTGAACAAATGGAAGACAAATTCTTAGAAAAATCTACAGTTTACCCTTCTCTCTAGATTATTAAAATAGACCAAGTTAAGAAACATCGGCAGAGCACTAGGTACCTAAATAATATATTAGATCCTCTTAGAATTGCAAAGACAGAATTATGCTGTGGGGCTATTGTCCCACATGTCCTCAGCCCATTGAGGGACACTCTAAGGAGTTGATAAACATACTCCACTACATCTCACTATGCTTTCTTCTTTTTAGAACCCTTGAGGACTATGCCTCTCTGGAATTAATTATCTTGTCTAAGAAATTGCAATACCTTTTGAATCTGTGAATCATGGCACTACTATTTTTTTCTTTCTCATATTGTCTACTTAATGCCTTAAAGTCAAATCTCTAATCTACCCTAAGAAAAAATATTGACATTCATGGCACATAATTTAGCCTAAATCTTGACTCCATTTTGGTGACCTAAATCTTAATTTCATTTTATAACGCTACCTTTGTTTTCCATTTGCATAATTTTGCTCAACTACATTCATGTTATCCTTTGTGCCATACATTCATTATTCAGAAAATCTTGAATAAGGCCATCTATGTGCCTGAAGTGTTCTTGTAGAGTTTTGTTGTTGCTGTTCACTCATTCATTCAACACATAATTGTAGATCACGTATTCTGTACCAGGAAATGTTGTAGGTACTGTGAATAATATAGAAGTGAATAAAACAAACTAAATAAAATCCCTGTGAGTGTTATATTCCATTTGGGGAAGATACAGCAAATAAGATAGATAATTAAAACACTAAGTGTGCTAGGTAGTAATAATTGCAAAGGAAAAAAATTATCCTAAAATAGGGGCTAGGAAGTTTCAGCAGCTAGAAGGGTGAAGAGCAGCAATATTATAAAGGCAAGGACTCATCTGAAAAGTAAGAGTTGATTAAAAACTTGAAGCAGGTGACATTGTGATCCATGAGTATATCTGATAAATGGAAATTCAGTGACAATGGGGGCCAGAGTGCACAGGGCCTTGAAGATTATTTTAAGAATGTTGACTTCTACTCTGAGGGAGATGGAAAGGCACTGGAAATTTTTGTACCGAAAACCAATGTGATATGACTCATGTTTTAACAGAATCCTTCTGGCTTCTATGTTTCGAATAGACTTTGGGACATAAGGGTGCAAGCAAGGTGAACTGTTGAGAGATAATTCCATAATCCAGGCAAAAGATGATGGTGTCTTAGACCAGGAAGATAGCAGTGGAGGTAAAGTCATCAAATTCTGGATACATTTTCAAGGTTAAAAACTACATTATTTGCTAATGGATTGAATATTGGTTGTCAGACAAAGAAAGGAGTCAAGAATGATGCCAAGGTCTTTCAGTATAAACAACTGGAAAAAATGAAATTGCCATTAACTGAGGTGGAGAATACCATGAGCAGAACAAATTGTGGGGGGGTTGGAGATAGCAAGGGCTCAATTTTGATCACTTTAAGCTTAAACATTTATCATGTATCCAAGTGATGATGTCAAATACAGAATTGAATATACTTTAGAGGAGAGGTCCAGGATGGATGGACATACAGGACGGGTGGAAAAGAGGAAAGCATAGAAAAGACAGAGGTCCATGGACTGAGCCCTGCGGCCACTCAATGTTTAAGATTTAGAAGATGAGGAGGAGCTAGCAAAGGAGAGGAGAGCAGCTATAGAAGGGGAAGCAAAACAAGGAAACATGTTTCTCCAGCACTTAGGACATCCCAGGAAGTGGTAGGTCCTGAAAAAGCACTTGATGAATGATTGAACAAATGAATGTGCTATTCATGTCAGCAAAGATGGGGATTGAAAAATAGGCCATTTGATTTAGTAAGATGGAGATTTACTGTTATCTTTGATAAGTGCAGTTTCAGTGAAGACATGAGCACAGTCCTGACTGGAGAAGAGAGAATGGGATACAGGCATCCGGAGACAATGAGTGTAGGTAACTCTTTTCAGGACAAGATAAGGGACGGCATAAATAAGAGGGAAGACAGGCTCTCACCTGTAATCTTAGCATTTTGGGAGGCTGAGACAGGAGGTTTGCTTGAGGCCAGGGGTTCTAAACCAACCTGGGCAACATACCAAGACCCCATCTCTAAAAAACAAATTAAAAATTACCAGGATATGGTGGCATGTGACTGTAGTCCCAGCTACTCAGGAGGCTGAGGCAGGAGGATCACTTGAGCCCAGGAATTCGAGGTTATGGTGAGCTATGATTGCACCACTAAACTCCAGCCTGGGTGTGACAAAGCGAGACCCTGTCTCAAATAAATAAATAAATGGGAAGACACAAATAGCTGGAAGGAAAATAGATTGTGTTTTTAAGATAGGAGAAATAAGAGCAAATTTGATCCATTAGAGAGGGAAAAATTGGTGATGCAGGAAGGGTTGGAATCTAATGTACAAGTGTAATGTTGACTTTTGCTAGGAGCAAAGATAGATGGAACAGAGTAACCCAGGAGAAAAGGCAGCACTTGAGACTGACGCAGGTGGGAGGATTGTGCGGAGTTGAGAGCTTGTGGAAGTTCTCCTCTGGCTGCCTCTATTTTCTCAGCAAAATAGAAAGGAAAGCCATGAATTGCAAGCAAGAATGTACAAGGAAGTCTGGGAAGTTTGAGAATGGCGAAGGTATGAAATAGTTGGTGTAGCAACAGGAAGAATGAATGGGCCAGGTCAATCCAGTAGCATTAATAGTTCACTTGATCTTAGTGACCATGTATACGAGGTGTGTATATGAGGTGTGTTCATTCAGTGTAGTTCCACCATGCAGGCCCAGGCACAGAGTAGACACAGGTTGCATCCAACCTGGTTTAGGAATTCACCAAAGGAGGTGAGAGACAGTGAAAATAGATTGAAGGTCCCAGTCAAAACATCATTGACATTTCAAAGATGCTATACTTCCTGCATTTTTGAAAGTCCTCTTAAATAAATCTTTTTTAGAAGTGGGCATAGCATATAAAATTAATTAAAATTCATTGTTCAAGACTCCTATCTCCAGATAAGAGTCCCTCATATGTTCTTTCATCAACCTTTGTATTTTGTTTAAATCAAATTTGTCACATTCTGTTTACTGAGATGTCTGTTCTGTTAGATGTTGGAATATTTGTGGGAGTGAACCATTTTCAACCTTTCTTTATATCATTAGAGCTAGCAAAATGCAAGAACATGGTTTGTTTACTTAGTTAATATATATACACATATACTTATGGATGTATGAATAAAAATATACCTTTGCATACAGCACAGTGGTAACCGTAACAGCTCTACTAGGTTCAAAACTGCTTTTATCACTTACTACTTATGGGTGTTTAACAACTTAACCTCATTGTGCCTCAATAGATATATTAATAAAATGGCAATAATATTACTACTACTAATAGGGTTGTTGCAAGAATGAAAAGAGCTTAGTATATGCAAAGCCCTTGGAAAAGCAACCAGCCCATAAATACTCAATGAATGTTAACTCTATGTATAATTGGTATATCCTTCCCCTCCTCTCTCCTTTTCAACCTGTGAAGACTCCTTTAATCCCCCCTGTATCCGTGTAAAACTTGGTTTCTATCAATACAATGCTATATACTCACTCTGAATGGTTTTAGAGTGATAATAGGGAAGGAGAATCTCACTAAATTATGGAGACTCCTTTGAGAGTCTTTGCAGCATGGATTGTGCTTTATTCAATGCTGAATTCCCTGAGCCTAGGACAGTTCCTGGCATGCAGAATGTGTTTAGTATATGTTTGCTGAATTGAATTGAACAGGATCAGAGACAATGGTATATTTGGCAGAGAACTAAGCTACTCAGAGAAAGTAATGAAGGCCCTGAGCGTCTCAAGGTGGGGAATACCCTGGAAAAAGAAAAAAACTACAGAAAGAGAGTTAGAAAGATAAGACATTTAACCTACTTCACAACCTGTCCTGGCATGGATGGGGAGCTCTTCCTCCCATCTCCCACCCCCTGGTAACATCCCTGATTTCTAAACCTGGCCAATTATAATAGAAATTTTGCTAGCTGTCAAGTTGAATAAAAAGAAATATCCAGCTAGAATGAAGGAGAGACATTGGAATGATTTAAGAATAACATGTCAAAATTCCATCCAGAGGATATTTGAAGGTAAATAAAGTTGACGGGGTAAGAAACATCTTCTAACTCTCCACATCCTATTCTCTCTCCCTATTGTCTTGTTTCTTTTCCACAAAATGCCATAATTCCAAATAAAATACCATATGCACTTGCTCCCACCTTCTTGGTAAATTACAACTTCCAAAGAAGACACCCTTGACTCCAAATCTGGGGAAGTGCCTTCGAACAAAGATCCTTAATAAATCAATAAATATAATAAATAGCCACATTTAAAAAGCAAGAATTTTATAAAAACGATCTATAACACTTAAAAAAATTGTTCAAAATGAGGGAAGACGTAAACCTCTAAAATAGTTTCCATTAAGCAGGAAAATGAACAATCCAGGGGAAATTTTTGGTTTGCCAAGAGCCTGCAAAGATAACTGCCTCTAGCAATTTTTCCACCCAAATTACACTCATGATCCCATACCTTTGTTGATATCTTCTCTGAAGGTTTATAGTGACAAGGCTGCTGTCACATAGAGTAAATATTGTATTTGCTGCTGTTCTCAGGGCAAAATACTAAAAGTACATAAATAAATGCTCTCACCTTATCCATTTAGCAAGATTTCTCACATGAACAAAGTAAGATGAAAAAGCCAATCTCCATTGTGACTATTGCAAGACATCTGAGATTTAGCCAGTGGTGTGTAAGTAAAACTATTCTCCGGAAAAAAAAATAAAGCCCTAATATATAGCATTTGCCAATTTCCTTGGTATAAATGTTAATACCCCCACGATAGCCAGGCTTCTAACAAGATGTCACTGAATGCAAAGATGCAAGCCAGTACCACTGAATGCCAACATACAACTGGTGCTTACCTGTAAACGAATTAATTGCCTCCCTCCCCAGAATTAGAGCTGAAATGGTTAATTAGGTGATATTTAGTCTAACCCCCCAACCAACTGCAAAGGCAGGGATATAAATAACAAAGCACTCAACTCCCCCATTTCCAGGTTTTATTTGGGTCAAAACAGATCCTCGAAATAGGGTGGGTTTGCAGCTTTGAAAAAGGTCACGGAAGGCCCCATCAGAAAATAGAATACTTCCTGCCGGCTGCAGTCATTTCATTGCACAGCCAGCCGTACACTGACACTAGCTGGAGCAGTGAAACAAGTAGCTGAGGAGTAGGTGCTGATTCTATCTTGGTCTCCCACCGCCTCCTTGTTCCCATTGACCATACTGTTAAATCTAGAGCTGTCACTCCACTGGTCTATCATTGGAAGAAGAAGGGGGTGTTTAAAGAGACCAGTAAAATAATTTCATTCCACCTCTTCACGGTTCTGCCTAGACTAGAGGTTACATAAAATTGACCAATAGGACCAAAGAGACTGTAATTAATGAGATCCTTACTGACCCATATATATTCTCCAGGAGGTATATATTTTTTTCATATGATGTTCCTGCCCCAATTAAGCATCATTCTACTTTTGAAGGCATGCTACCAACACTTGCCACTCCATGGTTTCCTGGGCAAAGATTAACTAATATTGTCTCAATTGTGACAAGCTTTCTATTTGTGGCTACAGACAGATGGACCCGGTTCTGTGTGTGCCTCCATTGCAACCATTCTGCTCTGAAATTATTTTAATTATGAAAAAAGAAATCCTGAGCAGGACCAGTCCACAGGTCTATATTTCTTCTTCATTTATACTCTATAAGTAAATTCTATCATATGTTATCAGGTATACCACTGGGAATTTAAGAAGTCAATGTTTCTTCCCACTATTTTATTTTCCTGAGTCTGCAGAAATCTGTGAAAATTTCTTTCTATTAACATCCCATGCCCTAATGAAAAGTATGTGGCAAGCCCCAAGTTCAGGCCATTAAATTTGCTCAGAAAATGAAGTTGCTTTTTAGAGTTCCTGAGCATAAATGACAGTGAAGCATATCCTGACTCCACAAGATAATTTTTAGTGCTTGTGGTCATCTCTTTGGAATGATTTTAGTTCTGGTGAGAAATACTCACTGAGAACAGGGAAGGTGAGAATCTTCTCTCCATTCTTAAGACAAATACAGCATGAGCACACAAAACTAACCGTTTTTGTGTTTTTGTTTTTTTATCTTTACCAAAATTATCTTGGCCTCTATCTAGGCCCCCTTCATTGTAATTTATAAACATTTTGTTTGTCAGTTTACACACGTTTTATTTTCCCCTCACTAGAATGCACACCCCATGAGAGCACCGGCCACATCAGTCTCCAGATTGTTTTATCCCCAGCGCCCAGCACAAAGCCTGGCATGTACCAGTGCCCAATAAATATGTTGGCGTCAGTACATTTCATCTTTGGAGGCAGGGCGTCTGCATAGTTCCTCAGTCCCTCCTTACTACTTGTCCTATATCAGGTATTACCTCTCTTAAATAACTAGCTATGATGTGTGAGGAATATAGGGAAGAATCCAGATATAGAGCTATTATAGATCCTCCAACTCCAACAGGGGATAGATCCTGCTTCTAACTCCAGTAGGGAATTCTACCATCCACTCAAGTGCTCGGGAACTTGGTGGTGAAGGACAGAGCCCACTCTCAGAGATGGCTGGAGAAGACAGTGAAAAGATCTGAGCAGGCAAGCAGTGTCAGCGAGGTCTGGGAAATGAGCAGGTGGTTTCCAAGATTCTGACTCTGACACCAGGAGCAAGGTGGGGATCCAGTTATTACAACTATGGAGCACAGCAAGGCTCAGGAGCGGGAAAGAAACCCAGTTATTGTAATCGATGGGCAAAGTCAGAGCCAGGTTGGGAACCAGGCAGACGATGCTGAATCTCAAGAGCATGTATATCCCCAATCCTTAAATGCTTTATTTATAAGGTCCATGCTGATCCTGAGTCTGGAGTGAGGCTTGACTGATGTGTGGAAGTCAAGCGGCCCCAGCAGCAAAGAGTGAAGCTCATTACAGCACAAGACACCTGCTAAACATTCCAAATAGCCAGCTCTGTTGAAGTATAAGAACACATGCAGGCACACATCTGCACACGCACACACACACACTCTGTCTCTCTCACAAACACGCATGTTTTCCTCCAGGATACTAAGTCTACTTTTTCATATCTGCTTGACCCTACTCCTCTGTGAGAACTAGATCCACTGTGTTTAGCCTCACTTTACAGAGAGAATATTGAGACCACGTGAAAGCTCAGACAATAGAAGGTATGTGGATGCAAGAACTTAGGTCTCTTGATTATCTGATTCAGTGTTCTTTGCAAAAGATACTGTCATTTGCCGTTTGTAATGTGGAATTATATACCAGGATTGTAGTACCAATTTCATTTATCATTGGAAAGCCCTGCCTATGGGCACTGCAGCCTGGATTTGAAGACAGAATCCCAAGAAGGAAAGGTCTCCAGAGAGTGCAGGGATAACACTTACCAATTAGCTTCCATTTAATTTAATTCTTACTGTTTTGTTTGTTTTCAGAGGAAAAAATGAAAACTATCAAAGTTTCATAAGAGAACCAAGAGCACAGGAGACTGAGGTCTGGGTTCTTCATGACTCACCTTCTTGAAGTACACACCATATTTACATAAGACCATATAGACCAAAGCTCTCTGTTTAGGGCTGTCCCTCGTTCTTTGTCTGGAAACCCACAGCCTCAGGCAATCATAAAAGCCAGAGGTCATCACAGGGTGTGCTCCTGACCAAAGCGACTCTCCCATAGCTCACTTTACTCCTGCTCCCTGGAGAAGGTCACTGATCTGAAGCTTGGGTTTCACAGTGGTACTGCTGGAAGAGACTTGCTTCCCTCCTCTACCAACTCCCTTCGGGAGACAAGGCACCCTTCTTCTCTCAAGCTCTCCTCTGAAGCTTTCTGGGTCTCACTGTCCCCATCTCCTGGACACATGGCCACCCTAGTACACTTTGCAGGCTGGGAATGTTTTTAAATCTGAGAATCTAAAATATAAGCCATGGAAAAACTCTAGGGATAATAATAAAAGAAGTTTATGGGAATGTTGAGTAGAACAGAAAATGCATACAGTTGTTGCACTTTGCCTAAAATTTGATCCCTTGGGTATTGGGTGAATCAATGTTTTAGAGATTACAGTGCCTTCAGGGGTGCCCCCCAAAAGCCACTAGAAACACATGGTTTCTGGATAATCAAATTTGTCAGTGTAGTCACTACTCACAGTACCTGTCTGCTAATTGCCCCAGAACAGAGTTCGGAAGCCTGTGGAGATGTTTATGGCTCCACGAGCTCATA